>NC_138383.1:1446127-1457529 GCF_054177405.1 Leptonychotes weddellii | reverse complement strand
CCTGGGATCGAGCCCCGCATCGGGCTCCTCGCTCTGTGGGAGGCCTGCTTCTCCCTCTCCCACTCCCCCTGCTTGTGTTCCCTCTCTCGCTGTGTCTCTCTCTATCAAATAAATAAAAAATCTTTAAAAAAAAAAAAAAGATTTTATTTATTTGAGAGAGAGAATGAGTGAGTGAAAGAGAGAGAGAGAGCACAAGCAGGGGGGGTGGGAGAGGGAGAAGCAGACTCCCCGCTGAGCAGGGAGCCCGATGCGGGGCTCGATCCCAGGACCCTGGGATCATGACCTGAGCGGAAGGCAGACACATAACTGACTGAGCCACCCAGGCGCCCTGAGAAGGACACTTTAAATCCCTTGCATTTTGTATTTCCCCAACCAACAGCAGAAGCAACCTTGCTGAGAAGTGACAACAGAAGTTTCTCTCCTAACTTGGACCCTTAGCCCAAGCTTGGCAAAACCAGGGGCTTGGCCTTGGGGCCCCACATGCCATGGTGTCCCAGAGCACCCCTCAAGCCATGACCTGTAGCCTCCAGATCTGTTGAGGTCCCCGACTCAAAAACAAAAAAGCAAGGGGCGCCTGGGTGGCTCAGTTGGTTAAGCGACTGCCTTCGGCTCAGGTCATGATCCTGGAGTCCCAGGATCGAGCCCCGCATCGGGCTCCCTGCTCAGGGGGGGGAGTCTGCTTCTCCCTCGGACCCTCCCCCCTCTCATGTGCTCTCTCTCTCTCATTCTCTCTCTCAAATAAAAAAAGAGAAAGAAAGAAAAAAAAACAAAAAAGCACCTATGGGGGGAGGAAGCATTCACTTTCACTGCTTACACGTAAGCCTGTCTGAACAACACACAGGTTCAAATTCTGCTCCTCCTGATGAAACACACCTGGAGGCAGGGGTTCCGGCCGCCATGCAGCTACACACCCCGAGTCTGGTCTCCAGGTCGGTGTGCAGCCCGCCCGCAGCCCACAGATCCCATCTGGAAGGCCTGGGAGCCGTGCTCTGGTGGAGGTCAGACAGCGACCCGTGGGTGGCTCGCTGTCTCCAAGTCTCAGTGTCACGTATTCACTGACTTATGGTCTTCCAGGAGCACAGCGCCGGCCTGTGACCAGGGCAGCCCCCTGCTCTCTCCTCGGGGCCCCTCCAGCAGCTCCTGCTCCCCCTGCTGGCTTCCAGGCCGCAGCGCGTCAATTCTCAACACCTCCACCCACGTCCAGACTGGAGAGATCCTCCAACTTCTCAGATTCTCAAAATCAAGAATGAACTCATGATGGCAGAGAAAGTTCCTTTTCGATTCACTAAGGGCGCATTGTGTGTCCATAGTCCTTGCACCTCCTACGACGATGCTTCTCAGGACACTCCTTTTGAGACTTCCTGCAGCCCAGTCCTGACACGTCCATCACCCACGCACCCCTGTCCAGCTCTTCTCTAGGCCTGTATCCAGCCATCAGGCAGGCCGGGGAGAGCGGACCCCGGGCCTGACGCCGGGTCCACACCCTCCGCGGGAGAAGCAGCCAGAGCTCCCGGGTCAGAAGGGAGAAAGGAATCAAGCAGGTGCCCTCCAGACCCAAGGTCTGTGCGCACCAAACTCCAGCCACATTGCCAAGTTTGTCCCTTGGAAGATCCATTTTCCTCAAAACACTAAAGCTGCATGTTCGGAGATAAAGCTCAGCAGTACGTACGAACAGTTTGCCACGGTCAGACGGTCCGCTCCAGAACTAACTTGTGATACACAAGTCATCAGGGCACTAGGTCAGAGAGAGAACCTTTACTGTCCTCACAAATGGCTAATGCACGTCAGTGCGCTTTCTGGATTTAGAAACCACGGTAACGCAGGCACGGACGGACGCTTCTTCAACACAATTCCACGTGCGTTCACGTAGTGGC
Source organism: Leptonychotes weddellii (assembly GCF_054177405.1). Classification (NCBI taxonomy): domain Eukaryota; kingdom Metazoa; phylum Chordata; class Mammalia; order Carnivora; family Phocidae; genus Leptonychotes; species Leptonychotes weddellii. Next base: position 1,455,655 of record NC_138383.1, on the reverse strand, counting down.
TGCGGAGGTGTGTGAGTGTGCAGTTCGCTCCCACGCGCAAAGCCACAGCCACACCAGGCTCAGCGGTTACAGCAGGAGCTCTCGCGGCTGCACCAGGAGACGGCGAGCTGGCCCCGCACGCTGCGGGCCCCGCGGGCATCCGGCGGCCTGGAGGCGCAGCTGCACCCCACACCCTGACTGCACGTAAAGCTGCTCAGCACACACCACGGATTCGCCAGAGCGCACAGACAACACCTTCTAAATTAACCTACAGCTTCAAAGAATTCCGATGAGACCGAAAAAACATAAAGCTGGACTTAGTTTCATGAGTCAGATCGGCTAATTCCAACATTCACATGGAAGACGAAAAGGTGAGCATATCCAGAAACGTCATCAATAGAAGTGAGGAGGAGGGATCAGAATTAAAATGTTTCCCAAGCCGAGCACCCGCTGGCTCAGTCAGGAAGCGCACAACTCTTGATCTCAGGGTCGTGAGTTCCCGCCCCACCCTGGATGTGGGGATTACTAAAAATAAACCAACAAACTTAAAAAGAAGGTGGATCCAAATTAAAATAAGAGAGTTTCCAGGGGCGCCTGAGTGGCTCAGTTGGTTAAGCGGCTGCCTTCAGCTCAGGTCGTGATCCTGGAGTCCTGGGATCGAGCCCCGCATCGGGCTCCCTGCTCCGCGGGAAGCCTGCTTCTCCCTCTCCCTCTGTCTGCCGCTCTGCCTACTTGTGTTCTCTCTCTATCTCTGTTAAATAAATAAATAAAAATCTTTAAAAAAAAATAAAATAAGAGAGTTTCCAGAGCAGCGCGCCACGGAGCGGGGGCCGCTACCACAGCTACAGCGTGGCTGGTGGCACAAGGGAGCGAGTCCCAAACTGGGCCCAAGTCTGTGCAAGATCTGACACGTGGGAGTGGTGACCCTGCACAGCAGGGACAGCCCCAGCGAGCTGCCAGCTATGGAGTCTGCTTTGTTTCTTACCCCGAAATAAAACACAGATGATCAAAGATTTAAATGAAAAAACGAAGTCATGAAAGCACTGGAGCTGAAGAAAGAATGTTTAAAAATAATACTGAAGAGGAAGGGCCCTTTTCTTTTTTTTTTTTAAGATTTTTTATTTTATTGGGCGTCTGGGTGGCTCAGTCGGTTAAGCATCTGCCTTCGGCTCAGGTCATGATCCCAGGGTCCTGGGATCGAGTCCCACATTGGGCTCCCTGCTCTGTGGGGAGCCTGCTTCTCCCTCTCCTCCCCACTTGTGCTCTCTCTCTCACTATCTCTGTCTCTCTCAAATAAATAAAATCTAAAAAAAAAAAAAAAAAGATTTTTTATTTTATTTATTTGTCAGAGAGAGAGAGAGCACAAGCAGGGGGAGTGGCAGGCAGAGGGAGAAACAGGCTCCGTGCTGAGCAAGGAGCCCGATGCGGGACTCGATCCCAGGACCCCGGGATCATGACCTGAGCCGAAGGCAGATGCTTAACAACTGAGCCACCCAGGTGCCCCAAGGAAGGGCCCCTCTAACAATGACTTTTTTTCCCCTAAAAGAGTCCGAGGGACTAAAACTCTGGGACTTGACAAACAGAAAAACATTTGGGCAGTGGGCTGGTTAATTTCCTCCTGCCATCAGGAGTTCCCAAAACTCACTAAAATTGCCCAACTGAAGACACTGGCAAACAACCTTGGCCACCCAGACTGCTGGTGAGACCTCGGAGGAAGGAGGTAAGCACAGAGGCCCCACAAAGTCAGGCTCCTCCTGATCTGTGGTGCTGAGCACCGGGCAAGAAAACGGCAGCCTGGAGCTTGCATGACACTCGGGCAGGTGCCAGGGGTGAGGGGTGAGGGGGTGATGGCTCTCCAGCAGCCAGAACTCGGGCAGCCACCATTCTCAGAGAAGGGCACCCACATTCTGAGTGTAATTCTCCCCTAAGGTACATGCCAAGCTTATGCAGAGAGGCACACAGAGCAGCCGCCAAGCCAATCAAAGCTAAGCAGAGAATTTAGCAATGTGAGGGCAAGGGCGTTTAGCCAAGACCCTGAAAGGGCTGTGCCCTAGGAGTGAGGCAAACCAGGAACAGACTCCCCTTAACCGAACACAGGCCTTCTGCCCACCCACTGTCTGCTGGAAGAGAGCATCATCCAGAACCTCTACCATTTCTCAAACACAATGGCCACAAACTACCAAGCACACCAGAAGACAGGACCAAGTGACAGAAAACCAAGAGGCTGCAAAGGATCAATATAAATAAATGTTGGCAATTTAAAACAATAATAACGACTCACAATGTTTTATACATAAAATTAAAATACATAGAAACAATAGCACCAAAGGCCAAAGGAGGGTAAACGAAGGCAAAATATCATGGGATACTTGCCTTCTCTGTGAAGTGGTAAAAACAATTTATAGTCAACTCTAATAAACCAAGGATCCATATTAAACTGCCTTATATAACCATTAGAACAGAAATGTGCAACTCCAGCTAACAGAGAAATAAAAAATGAATACTTAAAATGTTTGATTTATCCAAAAGTCAGCAAGAAAGAAACAAACAAAAAAGAACAGATGGGACAAGTAAAAAACAGAGTAAGACAGAAGCTTTAATCCCCCCAAAATCAGTAATTACATTCATTCTAAAGAGTCTTAAATACTCCTATTAACAAACTGTATAAAAACAAAACAAAACAAAAGCCAACCGTATGCTGTTATCTAAAGCACACTGGAAATATAAAGGCATAGAAAGATCATAAAAGAAAAGACAAAAAACCGGTACTGTGTAAATATAAATCCAAAACAAAGCCAGGTTAGTCACACTATATCAGACAAGGCCAACTTTAAGGGCAGAAGCATTTCCAAAGATAAAAAGAGACATTTCACAGGGAAAAGGGTCAGTTTAACAAGACATAACCATCCTAAAACTGTATGCTCCTAATAACACAGCTTCAAGATAAAAAGCAAAGACTGACACACCTAAAAGGAGAAATAAACAAATCTACAATTACAGTGAACTTGTCATATCTTTCCCATAACTGATAAACAAGATTAAAAAAACAGCAAGAACACATAAAATCGCAGTTAGTAAACCCGATCTAACCATACACAGCCCACTGAGCATCCATCAGAGCAAACCATATGCTGGGCCACAAAGTAAGTCTCAAAAATGTCAAAGGACTGAAATTCAAATTCTTAAGTGTGTGTTCTCCAACCACAATGGGATCATGGTAGAAATCGGTACAAGAGATTACTAGGAAATCCCCCAAAGTCTGGACGTCTAAAGAAGCCATGGGCAGGGGTGCCTGGGTGGCTCAGTTGGTTAAGCGACTGCCTTCGGCTCAGGTCATGATCCTGGAGTCCCGGGATCGAGTCCCGCATCGGGCTCCCTGCTCGGCAGGGAGTCTGCTTCTCCCTCTGACCCTCCTCCCTCTCATGCTCTCTGTCTCTCAAATAAATAAATAAAATCTAAAAAAAAGAATTATGTTTTCAGGGGTGCCTGGTTGGCTCAGTTAAGTATCTGCCTTCGTCTCAGGTCATGATCCTGGAGTCCCGGGATCGAGTCCCGCATCGGGCTCCCTGCTCAGGGGGGGGAGTCTGCTTCTCCCTCGGACCCTTCCCCCTCTCATGCTCTCTATCTCATTCTCTCTCTCAAATAAATAAATAAAGTCTTTAAAAAAAAAAATAAGGAAGCCATGGGCGAAAGAAGACATAAGGAAACTTGGGGAATGCTGTGACTTGAAGAGTAGGGTCAGTCCTTCAGTCCATGGTTTGGTACAACCCTGTCAAAATCCAACATGGCTGTGCGGGAGGAGGTTGGCAAGCAGACTTAGCTGCAAACGCTAAGGGCCAGTGACGGAAAGACCCTCTGGGAGAAGAATGAAGGTCACGGGGGCCCATCGCCCACCATGAAGGCTCGCTGTAAAGCCACAGCACTCGGAGCAGGGCCACAGGAGGACAAGGACGGACTGACAGACCAGCAACAGAGGTGTCCCCGGCACTCCCCCCGGGTACACAGGGGACTGATGACAGCACCACCTCCCCATCCATTCCTGACGGAGCACGAATCTGAATGTGGACAATAAAATAAACAGCTTCTAGAACATAACCGACAAGGCTATCTGCAGGACCTTATAAATGGGCAGCACATAAAAAGTGCCCAGCCAAAAAGAAAGGTGACAAACTGAACTATGCTAAAATGAAGAACACCTGAGGCGCCTGGTGGCGCAGTCAGTTGGGCGTCCGACTCTTGGTTTCGGCTCAGGTCGTGATCTGAGGGTGGTGAGATCGAGCCCCAGGTCGGGCTCCAAGCTCAGTGCGGAGTCTGCTTGAGATTCTCACTCCCTCCCCCTCTGCCCCTCCCCACTGCACACACTCGCATGCACGCTCTAAAATAAATAAATCTTAAAAAATAAAATAAAAATAAATAAAATGAAGAACACCTGTTGGTGAAAAGGTATCATGAAGAACATGAAAAGGTAGCCAAGAGTGAAAGAAAACATTTTTGATCTGTATTTCTGAAAAAAGATTTAGATCTAGAATCTTTTAAAAACTTCCACAAATCATTAAGAAGACAACCCAGTAGGTAAAACGGGGCAAGACGCGAAAGACTTTCACAAAGAAAGGCGCTCACACGGCTGATAAGCACGTGAAAAGGTGCTCAACATCAATAGTCACCTGGGAATTGCAAATTAAAACCCAAATGAAGTACCACTGCACACCCCTCGGAAGGGCAGCATGTGTGAGAGGGACAGCAGAGGATAAAGCAGCTAGAATTCTAACATGGTGCCGGAGGACCACTTTGGGAAAACTGGAAAAAGCTTGGCAAAATCTCCTAAAGCTGGACAGACATAACCCCAGGACCCAACAACGCTGCCTCGGTGAGTCACGCACACGCAGACACACATCACAGATTAGTCGTGCAGAGAGCCCCACTGTGTGCTCCGGGGGACGGCGCAGTGTCCCACAGCAGCGAGAATGGGCAGGCTGCCCCACCCCACAGCGACATGGCCGACCTCAGACGTGACGCTCGAGTAAGGAGGCCAGACACACACAAACACGTATTCTGAGACTCTGTTTACACCAACTCCAAGGACAAGCAAAATTATTCCCAAACGTTAGAAGACAGAGGAGCAGTAACCTTTGGAGGGGAAAGACTGTGAGACGCCCGGGGAAGCTTTGGGTGCTGGAATATTCTAAACCTGCCCTGGACGGTGGCTCCGTGGCTGGGTTCACTTGGCAAACGGTCATCACGCTGTATGGAGAATTAGGTGCTTTGCCGCATGCTTGCTCTACGGCACTCCTGAAACCATTACCAAAACATCCCAAAAGGAAAAAGCTCAGTCTAAGTCCATAAAAGGTGAGCAAGACACGTGGACAGTTCACAGAAAAAGAAATGCAGTAGCTCATGAACACACGGAAAGATCTTGACGTCCCTGCAGGCTGCTGAGGGAAAGAGGCCTGGGCTCGCCTGGGAAGCGACAGCGTTGACCTCTGCGTGGGCCGTGGGTCAGAGCCACGCCGGTTACACACGCTCACTCTCTTGGACACACGGATTCCTTTTCCAGAAAGCTTTCTACAAACACGTTCCCAAATACATCCCAACACTCATGTACACGGAGGATCATCGCAGTTTCTCCGTGACAGCAGAGCACGGCAGAGGGGACCCCACCAGACCGTCCCCCCGTGAGACAGTGGGGGACGGGGACGGGGGAGGGGCACGGAGCATGCTGCACACGCACCCACGGATGGTCCAGCCACCGTACAGACACATATTTGGGGAAAAGCGGTTCAGTCTTCGACGCTCAGATGAAGTAAGCTGGTGCCGCACGCGCACACGCACACGCACACGCACAGCCCCGGGCCCCTGGGAACCTCCGTACATACAGTGGTAGCGGCGTGGCCTAGCCCTGCGTCTCCCAGACCTTCAGAACCAAGTACCTTTTGTACTAAGAAACTCTCCTCTGAGAACAGGACCCCAGACCGGTCCTGGGCAGGGATGAGCAGCACTCACCTGGGAGGAAAGGGTGTTCTTGTGGATTTTCTTATAGATCAGAGCCGGGCAGATGAAGCAGATGAGACTTCCCATCGTCGCTCCCGTGAGGCCCAGGATCGTCTCCACTGGGAACGAGAAGCAACAGGAGGGGGTGAGCGCCAGGGGCTCCGGCAAGGACCCGAATGAAGGCTTTCAGCAAGCACAGGCGGGCAAGCCAGCCCTGCCGCTAGGCCTATGTACGCACGCCTCCAGAACACCAGCAGGAGTGGGGGCACAGCCTTCTGAAGAGTATCCTGTCTGATACCACAGACAGAGAACAGTGTGGGATCAGCAGCCCCGTGAGAACCAGAGGCCGCAGCTTTCCAGCCAGGAGTCTCAGGCAAGCTCCCTACTCCCTGCACCTCAGTTTCCTGGCCAGTGAAATGAGGCAACGTGGCTCTCCCCCTTGACGGTGTGCGCCTCGGTGAGGCGGGAGGGGCCCAGCACCGAGCGAGGCCTACAGCACCGCACTGGCTCCCCACAGAGCGTCTGGCATCCAGTGGGGGCTTCTCAGATGGCTCATCTTAAATCACCACCCTCTCCACCACGCTCGGCAAGTGACGGAGCAGGACGGGTCCCAGGACACGTGTGCGCGCCTGGCTGGTTAGCTGGGCGAGCACACGTGGGCTCCACTCAGTATCTGATGACGTAAGCTCCGTGTGTCTGGGAGGAAGCGTGTGACAACAGGAATCTCGCTCAGGCCCTTCCCCTCCCTTGGTGATGCATAAACTCAGTTTATCAAACTGTTTGATAAACTCAGGGGTCAACAAACAGTATCACCACTGATTCCACCCATCAGGCGGGCACCCCACCCGGGGGTCAACCCGGGGCTCACCTGCTCAGCTTTCCACACGCTTGTGGCTCCCTGAGGCCGCTACACTGTCCCATGCCTTTCTGGGCGGGGGGTGGGGGGGGAAGATTCGAAGAGAGTCTCTAGATTTTTTTTTAGGAGACTAGAGAGGGTGACGTGAGACGCTGAGCGTCTTGGCTGAGCACGGAGACTCCAGGCAGTGACACCCCAGGGTCCCTCCACGTCACAGCAAGGATGGAGGACAGGGGAGAGGACAGACCCGGCAGGAAACCAGTCCCCAGAGCAGCCCTCCCACTTACCGTTGGGGATCATGATTCCACCCACCATGGTTCCAAACACGACTGAGAGGGTGAGCGCTTTAAACCGCAGAGGGGGCATGTAGCCTCCAGCAGCAAAGGTCCCATCTTTTTGCTGGGTGAAAGAAAACAAAAAGGTTTTGAAATGACTGATTTCCTCTCTGCTCTCTAGCAAGGATGCCCCTAAAGGGCTCCGCCAGTGCCCCAGGTGGGTGTGCATGGGAGTCCGGCAGGTGACTCCAGACACAGTATGACTTGGCTGAGCAGCGTTCATGTGAAGCCGTAACCCAACCCAGCAAAACGCTGGGAAGGGGTTGCTCCTCGCATCAGGCACAGAACGTAAATTTTACAACTTTGTTCTGAAACGTAAGCAGCAAGTCCTTCCATTTTCCATCGAAGCAATGCATGAGAGAGATTAAAAACAGGACCACCAGAAGCCAAACCCAGCTCCACAGAGCCAGGCTGATGGTCTCCAAGTGTAGCAGAAGCCCCCAGGGGTACACACTCCCACACACGCCCATGTGCCATCAGTCCTCACTTCCAGGTGCTCCAGAGAAGAAGGAAAGAGGATACGACATGGCATAACCAAACCCAAAGTTGCTCTTCCTCCAAGGCCCATGCACCAGAAGCATCTTCCGGTCGGGTAGCAGGAGTGAAGCTTCCCGAGCAGTGTGCTGGGCACACAGGAAGGGCTAACTGCGGGGCCTATCCCTGGGAGAACACCACTCCAGGGGAGCCTCGGAACCTTCTGTAACTAGAATCTCAAATCACCCCATTTCCACAATAGACCTTTACGCAGGTGGCTTTCTTAGGATGGACTGAGGGGGCTGCAGCCCAAATTTTTGATTGACCTTAGAATGATAACTTGCACCAGGTCCGGCAAGGAGGGGCGTTAGGGCTACCCCTTTTGACCCAAGGACTCCTGCCTAGAAATCTACCCAATACTCCAAGAGGAGAGGGAGAAGGGGGAGCTCTACGTGTGAAGGTCAGGAGAGAGCTATCCGTGAGAGGTCAAGCGTGAAGGACCCACAACAAGCAGAGCATCCCACAAAAGCTGGAAGAGCAGGAGCACAGAGGTGCCACGGGTTTCCATGGAGACACCCAGTGAAGACAGGAGAACCCTCACTGAAAGGACTCTAAAGAGGCGCAGAAACGCCACGTCATCCGTGGGAGGACGGAGGGACGTAGGTGAATTTTCTTTCCTGATTTAACATAGCCTCTAATGCCACTGTGGATGTTGTTTCTTAAATGATAAAAATGTATTATATACGGCAACACAAATGCTGTCCATACACAAAGTGCGCATCGGCATCAAAGCGGGAAAGACAGAAGCCCACGGCTCCCAGTGCAGAGGCGGGCCAGGGAGCTGCCCCCGCCGCTGCCCCCAAGGGACAAAGTGCTAAATCAGGCCACGTCTGGCGCCCAGGGGCTTGCCCAGCCAACGGGGTGGGGATGAGGGGTCAAACTGGAGGGGGAAGGACGGCCGGTCCTTCAGGGCTCGGCCTCCGCCATCAGGTTCTATCTCTGGTGGCAAAATCGGCAGGAAGCCGCTTTGAGCACATGCCAACCACATGGACAGCGAGCCTAGTTCTAGCTGTTCTGAAGGCCCAGGTGCCCAGCTTCCCCAGTCTGGCTACTGGACTCACTGTCTCCTGGAGTTGAGACCCCCAGGCGCCCCCTGCCACCCACCCTGTGGCCTAAATGTTCAATGTGCGTGGCCGCCAGGAGTGCTGGCTGACAGGGCAGACCATGCTCACGGACCTCCAGCCAGAGATGCAAGACTCCACCACGGAGAAAAGTGGGCAGGTCTGTCTGTGGGCTCCCAAGATAGGCACGGGTTCACCCCACATCTTGGGGCACGAGCCATTACACAAGGACCTTTTGTTTTTAACTTGGCAAAAGTGAGAGAGCCAAGAGAAACCTTTAGTTCCAACCCACATCTTTGAAAACTTCTCATTAAGGACTAAGCAGGGCCATGACCGCACATGTGAAAGTGAACGGAACTCAGCCTCTCACGGTGTCTCTGGTCAAACTCTTAAAATGTCCAGTTACACAAACATAAAAAGCAAAGCGCACTGACCCCCGAGCTCATCTGCCGACCTGGCTGTGGTCAGCGCCTGCCTAGGAAGCCGGCTCTTCTGCGTTCCCAGTCACTCCTCACCCCTCAGGGTTTCCTGCTCCATCTCTGATTCGGGGGTGACAGTCGGGGGCCGGGGAGTCAGGGGACAGGGGGCTGACCTGCTCGGACACTGGGCACGACGGCTTCACACCTCCTGTGTAGACAGACCCCTGTGTGTTCCGGCACCGTCTCTTCTCCAAAGTTGGTTTTTATTTTTTTATTATTTTTTTTTCCTAGGCAAAGAACTTTATTAACCTTGTTTCAAACTTTATTCCCAGGCTTCTTCAGCTTAACTAGCTGCG
>NC_138383.1:1366948-1446027 GCF_054177405.1 Leptonychotes weddellii | reverse complement strand
TTAAAAATATTAGAGATCTAGATTTTATCAGATCCACGAACAAAATTTTAAAAAGCAGTCATAATATAAAATAGCAGCTCCCAGTAACTTCTTCAAGTTTTATGTTCTTCAGAAGTTGACTCAATTCAGTTTGCTTCATTCTTGGAAGCTTCATCAAAATGCTCCACAAGATCTGGAACTTCATCATCATCATCCTCTCCAGTAGCAAGTGGTGCTTTTCCATCCACAGATTGTTTGGGCAGAGCTTCAGCCAGTCTTCTTCAACTAGTCAGACTGTCTGCACCAAGTTGGTTTAAGATACTGGGTAGCATTTCTGTCAGCTGCTTTGTCTCAGCACGGCCTGTAATGGGGAAAGTGTTCGCTGCCAGTGATGCCTGAACTTTGGGGTTGTTAAAGTGGATCACTGTTCCTTGGTTTGTGAACATATTCACTTCTTCAATACCAGAGATATTGTTTACCCCTAACTTCTTTAAGGAGAACTGAAGTTTTTTATCATCTGCTGTAGCCGTTCTATGAACCACCTTCTTCTTTCGGCGAGCGGTTCCTTTCCCACGAATGCGCACTTGTGCTTGCAGTTTGGCGAGTTTCTCCTGGTTCAGGAGAGTTTCTTTCATCTTGCTGGAGGGGAAATGGGACCGCACGGGGGAACAGGGTTGGCGCTCAGGGGGTCTCGGGCGGACCAGCTGAGATTAGGAGCCCAAAGTTGGTTTTTAAAAAAAACCCCTATTAAAAGATTTCACTTTAACTGAAGCTTTTCCATTTTTAACTAGGAAAAGCTCCCCCTGCCACAGCCCAGAAAACTAAAGAACTAGCACAAGGCAACAGAAGAGGACATAATTAAGATCAGCAATGTAACATCTTCCTAGTGAAGTGTCGCCTGAAGGGCCTTAAGAATCTTACCTGCTGCTCGAAAAGCAGTGTGTTCAAGGCCTGTCGACACGGCAGGATCATCATGGGGAAGCCCACGGCCACGGACATCATGAAGCCCACACGCATCATCTCCGTCACCAGGTTGGAGGGAAAGTGCATCAGCACGTTGCCTGCGGTGGCCTCGGTGAAGCTCACATAGCCAAAGCAGCCAACCTGCGGCAGGGCGACAGTGGGGGGCGCACGGTCCCGGAGACAGCCCACAGGCCACCCCATGAGCAGCTTCAGCAAGACCACGCCTCCCACGGGACTGCTGGCCTGTAAACCGCACGCCCACAGCCGGAAGGCTCCGCCGTCAGGGAGGGTCCAATACACTTTCCGTGCGGACAACAGGCACCAGGGCAGTGAGCTACCGCGTGGAAAGGAAGTCTCAGGATGCCCCGCGAGCCCCACGAGCCCCGCAGAGCGGCCGATCTTCCTGTGGGGCAACATCCAAACCCAGGGACCACGGGGAAAACCGTGCTCACGGTGGACGGCCCCACCACAGGGACAACAAATTGCGTGCACCACCTGCAGAAACTAACAAGAATGCAGATGCCATGGAGCTCGGGGAAACAAGCTAGAATCTCAGCGTACTGCGCATTTTACTTGCAGTGTAGAAAAACAGAACAAATGGGAACATGAGAACCGGAAGAAAAATCCACCAAAATGTTAACTGTAACTGCACTGTGGGCCAGAATCGAAGATTATTTTCTTCCTCCACTATTTTATACTCCCCAGTTTCTGTAAACAGACGTGCCCCTTTCCACAGCAGATGACCAGAGGTCTCGGAGAAGAAGTCAGAAGAGACTCCCAGCCAGTGTGATGTGGGAGCAGTCCATGCTGAGGTGCCCGCAGGGCCCCGGGATGGGAGCGATACGGAGGGGCAGGTCTGCCCCGTGGCCACCAGTCCCGGGATGGGAAAGGAGCAATGGGCAAGCCTGCAGTGGGGCCGAGAGCCGAGCCCGTTCCTGACGCAGGAGGGGAGGGGGCGGTGTGAAAGGGCGCCTACCGTGACGTAGAAGGCAGTGACCACGTTGAGGGAGCAGGCGAATATGGAGCTCATGGTTTTCACCGACGGCTCATCCAGGCTGTCGTAGGTGGGCAGAACCTGGCTGTATAGAACAAGTGACTTCGCCAAGCAGATGCCAGAGAAAGACACGCCCTCTGCCCGCCCTCATTCCCAGGTCCCCAGTCCCCGGCCGAGTCTCCAGCACCTTCCTTCCAACACACCCGCCGCCACGGTACTCAGGGCCATGGCCGGGGTTTGGATGGCAGAGTGCAGCCGGAGCACCCCCCTACCGGAGCACCCCCCTAACAAGCTCTCTGTAAACATTTCAGAAGTGCCACCGAGGGCGCCTGGCTGGCTCAGTTGGTTGAGCGACTGCCTTCGGCTCAGGTCATGATCCTGGAGTCCCTGGATCGAGTCCCGCATCAGGGTCCCTGCTTGGCGAGGAGCCTGCTTCTCCCTCTAACCCTCCCCCCTCTCATGTACTCTCTCTCTCTCTCATTCTCTCATTCTCGCTCTCTCAAATAAATAAATAAATCTTTAAAAAAAAAAAAGAAGTGCCACCGAATGAAAGGCCATTTGTCCCGCAGAAGCAGGAGCAGGACCACTGCCCTGAAGCAGCACGTGTCTACAGGGGAGGCAGGAAGCAGTTCCGAGCATCGCCGTCAAAAGAACAGAAAGTTAAACAAACGTAAGCAGGGCCAGGCCACCTGCCCTCGCCTCAGTGCTGCCGATCGGAGCCCAGAGGGACAGAGAGCCGCTTCTGTCCCACGCACGGCCCAGGGCCAGCAGCGCAGTGCTGGTGGACGGGACACGGCCACCGGGCTCTCTGCAAACAGCAGACAGTCCCTGAGGGGAGCAGGTGGGGAGGGCCGGGGGGGGGGGCAGGGAGGTCTGTGTGCAGACCCGGGAAGGGAAGCTACACTCGGGGGTGCCCAGACAGAGAGGCAGCACTCTCCCTCCCGTGTGCTGTGGCGTCCCAGCGGCTGAGGGAGCGGGAGCCATGGCCAGCGGTCACGCATGCCGGATGCCGGCTGGCAGGGGGGGCGTCAGGATGCAGAAACTTGTTGCCAATAAATGGACAAGCACAACAGTGTGGAGCCAAGTCCCAAAACCACCTTCGAGAAAGTGAAAGGAGACGTCACTGTCCTGTTGTCCTGTTGGGGCACCCACGGAGGGCAGGGGTCGCCCCGGATAACTGCCCTCCCCTCGGCCTGGCTGGAGGGCGCCAGGCAGCACCTGCCCATGCAGCCCAAGCCGATGGCAGAGGGCCTGGAGGGGAAACGGCACCAACATCTCAATGCCGAGCAGCTCCGTGGGCTGGGACAGGGTCCACGCCAGCGAGTGCCAACTTGGGGGAGCGGATTCAGACCCCCGGACGGGGACTTCCCTCCCCTGGCCCCCAGCACAAGCTGCAGGGGCTGTGGGGAGGGGTTGTGCCCAGTGCGGGGGCATGAACAAGTGCAGAAAGCCCAAGGCGGTGGCCCCCCTCTAATCCTGCCTGTGCCCCAGGAAGCTGCTGCTGGGAGCCACAGACGTCCACGACGACCCACCTCGGCACTCCACAGAGCGTTCCCAGACCGCCCACCTTGCCAAGCAGCCTCCACGACTCATTTTACCCGCGTCAGATGGAGGCTTCCATGTGCAGCCCCAATGCGCAAAACCCGGGCCTCGGTGTGGACCAGGCTCCTCCGTGCTCAGCATTCTCCGGGCTGCTTCTCCGAGCCACAGGGCCTGGTGGTTCTGCACCACCAAGTACTCATTTACTAGGAAGTACGATCAGAAAGGGCCAGAGAGCAAAAGCAAAGCAGACGCCTGGCCCATCCCTACAGAAAGGACACCCGTCGCGCAGCCAGGGCCTGGCAGTCTGGCAGTCACCAGGCAAGCCCGTCTTTCACGCACTCTGGGGCAGAGACACGGTGGGAGGGGAGAGCTGTCTCTGCCCTTGTCAAATGCAAATGTTTTTAAGGGTGGGGAGGTCAGCAAACGGGTCACCCCAAGCGCCGCGGACCCCCCTGCCAGCCGCTCACTGGGGAGAACGTGGGCGTTATCCACAGGGCCGACGCTCTCTTCGAGCAGAAGAACAAGCTGTGGGCTCACAGCCCTTCCGGAACCTATCATTTGACCTAAGAACCAAACCCAACAGAGGTGGGCTGGCTACTCCGTGGTCACCACCACGCTCACAGACAAAAAGGACAACTGGTAACAAGGTAAGAGAATGTAACTTCTGTCACCAATTATAATGGGGACATTAAACAGCAAGAGTAGAGTGTGTTCTGGTGGAAGCCGAGCTGCCAAAAGAGACAGTAAGTGGGAAATGACGACTTGGATCTTGCATGTGGGTGTAAACACAGCAGCACGAGCAAATTTTATCTGCCACGTTAGTTTACGATTGGCACAATACGTGCCCACTGGAGCTACGGGGGGGCCGGCTCTGCCAGCCCCCCTGTGCACTGATGGTCTTTTCCCGTCCATGCCGGATTTACGCCTCTCTTTTGAGCAGGTTACCGTTCCGACCGGGCATGAATCACTGGCTCTTGTCATTCGGTGGTGAAGGTAATGCTGCTGGAATTATGGAAATAGGCTGCTCTGCAGTCACAGAGCTCCGCGTGCCAGAGAGAAAACACACTCGCGCACGCGCACACCCCTCTGAAGGCGCCCCGGCGGCAGTCGGAAGTCAATGTTTGTGCAATTTCCTTTTAAATATGCTCACACGAACAGCTCAATTCTGGCAAAATGCTTGGGACTGTGTGAATCAGATGGTTTGGGGCTGTTGTGTGTTGCCCACAGCCAACTCTTCCGGGGGGAGGGGGCGAACTGGGCACTGTCCCCAGTACTGCCAGCAGCGCGTCTCGGGAATAAAGTCGGGTTCTCTCTCGGTAAAAATACACACAGCTCTCTCCCTCAACTTGGAGCGGGGACAAGTCACAATAGAACGAGACATCACACGTTGGTGGCCTGCATCACCAATTACAGAGAACACACAACGCCCATCTCCCCGCATGGACCCCCGCCCCCGGGGACCCTCCCGCGCCTCGGGCCCCTGGGGAGCAGACAGTACTTACGACTGGCAGGCGAAGGACATGCCAAAGATGGGGATGCAGCGGAAGACGCCCTCCCAGCGCACGTAGCTGATCCGCTGCAGCCACTGCCCACCGAACAGGCCGTGCTTGAGGGAGGAGAGCACGATCTGCATGAGGACGAGGAAGCTGAGCTCAGTACAGGTCAGCACACGAGGCAGACTCGGGACCCCAGGCCCGGCCGGGCGGGCTACCGACGCTGCCAGGCCCGTGCTACCCGCAGCTCGGCCGCATGCTCCCCTGTAGCAAGACCTGGTGCCGCCGGCTGGGGGTCACGCACCCCCAGTTTGCTGCCCTGTGCTGTGCCGCGAGCTGGGCCCACGCGGCCAGGAGTTCCTGCTGCAGGGCCTTCCTGGCACTCGAGGCAGCCGCCCATGCCCTGAACGCATACAGCAGACGGGGCACAGTGAGGCCCGCCCGCCACGCCCCCCTCAGTTGCCTCAGGTGACGGGACGGTCCCCACAAACTTGGCAGGCCCTTCCCAGGCCCGTCTGGACACTTTCTTCTTTTTTTTTTAAGTAGGCTCCGCACCCACCGTGGGGCTTGAACTCAAGACCCTGAGATCAAGAGCTGCACACTCCACCGACTAAGGCAGCCAGGGCCCCCCCACACCCCCCACACACACTTTAAAAGACAAACCCCCAGAGGACAGGGCTGTCTGGAGAGTAGTGTAACCATCACTGGGCAGCCCTCACAACTGGGGGATGCTGGGAATGGCCACCCAGTGCTCAGCTTTCTAAGGAAAAGCTACGGCAAAGATTTTCACTGCGTTCACTCAGGAGCGAGCAGGTCTGACCCTCGCTATGAACAGGCAGACCCTGGGCTCAGGCCCCACAGGCTCCCACTCAGAGGCCTCCAGGCGCTCAGTAGGAAATGAGCGTTCTGAGCATGTGTCCCATACCGGCCCCCCAGAACTGGCTGGCTATGAATGTTCATCTAGAAAACAACTTGAGCCCTTGTGACCAAATGCTGGAGCCATGACTCCTGATCACAAACTACACATGAAATGTCTTTCCGTAAAACAAGGAGCATCTACACTTCGTTTCCTGGGGAATCGGCCGCGCCCCCTGCCCTGGCGCCCTTGCTGCCCTGATGGCCCAGGTCCAGGCGGCCCACGTGCCCCACCAGGGCTCACAAGGATGACTCTAACATTTCCCCGGCTTTCAAGCACCTTCCCGTCACCCCCAGGAACCCCTGGCACTCACCACAAACATGAACACGGTGTAGAACATGAGGGCCATAGCGCTGAAGGACTGGATGGAGGCCATCATGTTCCTCTGCAGGCTGAGCGGGAGCACGATGCACAGGGACACCGTGAAGAGCAGGAACACACGGAAGGTACCGATCACCTGGGGGGAGCCGAGCATGCTGGGCAGGCATCACCCCAGTGGATCCCCAGAGTTTCCAACCCTCAGGCTTGGAACTAACCCCACAGCATCCAGAAGCTTCTTCTAACCGACCTCAGGTGGCTGGTCTCACCCTGCCCCCCGGTCCCCACGGGGCTGAGATGCAGCCCTGCAGGAGCGTCACAGGAAGCTGCCCCAGGAGCAACCGCAAACACGCCAATGCACCGGGTCCCAAGCATGTTCTCACCTGAAACCCAAAGAGCCGAGCAAAGAAGTTGGACCCCAAGTCACCAATCACAACGTAGAAGGCCATGCAGGTCCCCAGCATCAGCCCGATCATGCTGCAGAGAACGAGGTCGGGTTGAAAGGGTCCCATCCTAGCAGGAGTCCACCATCTCACCCCCTCACCGCGACCCGTCCCCACCGACACAGCTGGCTCGTGACCGCCTGAGGCCGGCCCGGTGAGATGCGCTGCCCCGAGAACTCGGGCCTGCCAGCCTGAGCTATGCCTGGGGCACTTCGCTCTTTTACGCGGAACGAACGCTGAATGACTAAGCTTTTCTCTGCACAAGAGACTGTGCGCGATCTTTCCGGGGCTACCAAACTGCACCGTGATGCTACACAAGTTAAAAGAACGATCAACTGCTTTCAGGGGGCTGCTCTTCTGCATTCATGATTCCCTAATTTACAAGCCTAAAAGTGCAATTTCCCAGCAACTTTTTCATCCCATAGAACTCTACTTCAAAGGGAGAAAGACAGGACATTTTCAGTTTCATGCTGCCTCAAGGTGACCGTGTGGGGGGCTGGGGGCACACGGGTTTCGGGAGCAGTGCTGAGCTCCCCGAGGTCCCCATTTTCACATCTTCCTTAGTAAGACTTAAATGGGACTTTCGCCCTCGACACGAATCATTTTAAGGGTAACAATAAATTGAACTTCCAACTATTTAGTAAGTGACGCTCAAGAAAAGTACCACCTTGTAAAGCAGTCCACATCCGAGACGTGTGGCTCAGTGTGAAATGGCCCTCAGGCTTCTCCTCAGGGCAGGAGAAGAAGGACTGAGGGGCTGAGGCCAGCGAAGCGCCACCACGTACCTGGTCTCCACCAGCATCTTCCCCACCTTTCCGTAGGCGTGCAGCGCTAGTGCAGAGAAGAGAACTGGCAGTCAGTCCGACAGCATGAAAAGCACACCAGCAAAGACACCACCGAGGGAAGCGGGGAAGGGCGATTTGACAAAAACCTGCTGGTCTGGCATTTCAAGGGTGTAAGGAGAGCATTTTAAGATTCTGGTCCCATGCTTTTTTCAGGTCTACCATCAACAAACGGAAACCACAGAAAAACGAACAAAAAGGAAAGAAAGCCACAGGCAGTTGATTTTTCTTCATTAAAAACAACAAAGGAGACCTGTCCCCGTGAAGTGGCAGTCTCCCACGTGCAGCCATGGAGGAGGCGCACCCCGCGACCAATGCTGCGTGCACCCGGGCCGGGGGAGGGCGCGGACAGTTCCACGTTTCCATGGCCCGCGCCAAAGCGACTTGGCTAAGGGCTTTAGGTTCACCCTCTGTGATTCCAGAGGAAAACTTAGAGAATCCTTTCTAGTGGGGCACTTTGGGGGGTGAGGGGACAAGAGGTCTCAGGCCTGCCCCCCTCAAGGTAGACAACAGTGTGTCCTACAGTAGAAAGGAGCTGTCTGTCCTTCCTTCCTGACAGCAGAACTGCTCTGAGCAGAGGAGAGATTAAGAGCTGGCCTGGCAAGGCTCCTCCCAGGACCTAACCGTGGCCCCAGGAACCCTGCATGCCCCCACCCTCTAGGGAAGTTCCCATCTCCCAGGAGCGACCAGAAAGGGGTGCGTGTGACAGCAGAGCCCAGCTTCCCGTTCCAAGGAGACTTGGAGAGCAGGAAACATGCAGCCAGTTGGTGTGATGAGTCCAAACAACACTCGTCACTTCTCAATGACTTAGGAAGAGGTACAGCGTTGCCAAATGCAAGGGAGCTTGGCACATCACACAGAGGACAGAGGCCATGAACGGGCAGAAGGCGGGTGACCAGCACAGGCCCCTGCCTTGAGGGTCACGCCGGCCTCCCTGCCTTTCTGACTCCTTGCCACAGACTCAAGGCCAAGCTGAGACCTTCACAAACTAAGGACTCCAGTCAGCAGGCAGCAGCCCAAGGCCTGCTGTCACCCAAGGGAGGCGCTCTGAGGTTCCCAAGGACAGCCGCTGGGCAGCACACCTCTAGACAGGACACATAACTCAGTGCCCCACAGAGGTGGCCCCACTCCTCGCTGTCCCTTCTGTGAGGAAGCTGAATAGCTACGGCGTATCCCAAATGCTCGGAGCAACTGCCAGCAAAAATTCCAGAACACACCTGCATCCCGGACAGCGAGGCAATGGACGGTACTCCAGCTAGTCAGGGGACCAAGGTGGGAGGGGGCACTCTTCACCCAGACACCCAGAACGACATCCCAACGGGGCTGTCCCGGTTTCTGGCCTCCCCACTCACCCCTTTCTTTACCTGGGCTCCCCCACCCCCCACTTCAAGTGCAAATCCCTCAGCAGTCTCAAACAGAAATGCCCAGCAGCACCCTGCCCTTAGCCTCCCACCTGGCACGGCACTGGAAGGGCGGAGGGCGCCCGGGACTGTCCCTCAGGGGGAGGAACCACAGCGACAGACCAGCCCCAACAGGCCGGCAGGTGTCTGCAAAAGGGCTTCAAGGGGTTCTGAGCAAGCATGCCGCTCTCTGGGACAGGCACTCTGCGGCCAACAGGCTGGGCCGCATGGGGACAAGGGGTAGGCGTGGCCTCATACCAGTCTGACTGGTGCTCTTGTGCAGAGCGAGGACAGGCATGAGGGAGGCTCTCCCTGTCCCTCCCTGGGAGGCCAGGCAGCAGCTTCTCCTCCTGGAGGTCACTGCCTAGCTTGTGGCTCCAAGGCTGCTGTGGACACAGGGCTGACTCTTAGACCACCTGGTTCAGTGCGGGACCCCGGCCCCACTCCCGCTCCCTCCACCAGCTATCCAAAGCCTCCTCCTGACCGACGCCCAGCATCAGCAGGGCAGAGAAGGTGGTACGCACACCAAACCGTGCTGTTCAAGATAGGAGGGTGACCTCAACTCAGCCGTCCCCAGAGCCAGGCCTTGGACTGCATTTGATTCCCCAGTGCCACGTGCACAGAGGACAATAAAACATTTGTTGGATAAATGAGGGTGTAGAGACCCCCAGGCATCAGAAAGGTTGGCTTTACAGCCCTCACGCCCAAGCCACATATCCACGCATGTGGGTCACACATCCGAAGACAAGCAGGGAGTAAACTGGCGGGACAGGCCCCACCCCAGGCCCAGGAGTGGGCAGCAGGCTGACCAGGACCCCAGGACCACAGATACAGTGCCAGAAGCATCTAGTCCTCACAACTGAGAGCTCAGAGGCCACACTCAGCATGGTGGGGTCCGGGCCTCGGGACGGCCCCGGGGGACTGAGACCACTGGGGGAGGCTGCCTGGCTGGCATGCCTATCTTCTGAAAATAAGGTTACGAAAGTCTACACGAGGGCGCCTGGGTGGCTCCGTCGGTGAAGCGTCTGCCTTTGGCTCAGGTCATGATCCCAGGGTCCTGGGATGGAGCCCTGCATCGGGCTCCCTGCTCGGCGTGGAGTCTGCCTCTCCCTCTGCCGCTCCCCCTGCTAGTGACCTCTCTCACTCTCTTTCTCAAATAAATAAATAAAATCTTAAAAAAAAAAAAAGTCTACACAAAGCAGGATACACAGGGCGAGGGAGTGGCAGGTAAGAAGTGGATGAAATTCACCAGTGTGGCCCAGGAGCAGCCACCAGAACACCACAAAAACACAGAAGCTCCGTCCACAGACACGGCACTGGCACTGTGATTCGGGCCTCGCAGAGCTCACCCTGCAGCAGACGCCCGCGCGCCACTCTCAACGGAGGGGGCGGCACGGGGAGGGCTGCCAGGGGCTCTCCAAACTCAGAAACCGCCGCGAAGTCTCACTCACGTCTGGGCGTGGCAGACCCCCTCTGCGAACCCACCCCCCACACCCCACCCCTGTCGTGGAGCCCGCTTGGGTGAGCTGCGTCTGCCGCTCCAGCCCCTGCTCCATCACCAGGTCTGCCCGAAGGCCATCTGGCCACATCCCTGCCCCCAACACTGCCCGATGGCCACGGATCCCGCAGACAATGCATGTTGGGGCCCGGGGCTCTGCCAACGAAGGCTGTCTGTCCCGGACCCCAGGGCACCGGGAGGCGGCGGGGCCTCCTCTCAGGCCACCCTCTCCAGCTGTGGTGCAAGCTCTCATGGGGTTTCTCGCCCAGGAGAAGGCAGAGGATGAGGAGAAAGACCCCTTCAGTAAGTCTGCCCAGGAGCAGGAGGGCCGCTGACCCACAGGGTCCAAGGGAAATCTCCTCTCTTCCTGTCTAGGACTCCTTTCGAAGCGGTGGGTTCTCTCTGTTTCTGAGGCTGGACCCAGGGCAGCTGATGCTGCAGACAGGGCCACAGGGTCTGTGGGAGCTCACACAACTGAGCCATCTCGTTTGGGACCAAAAGCACAACTGAAGACCACTGGTGGTTTGGGATCTTTTTTGCCTCTAGCAGCTGGGCTACAGTCACCGCAAGCAGCTAAAGGCAGGAGCCCCAGGCAGCCCCGTACAAGGGTGTCCACCATCTGCCTTCCTTGCAGTCTCTCACATCCAGCCAAACCAGTTTGCCTTCTCAGGGACTTTCTAAGAATCCTCAGACAGACCGCTGTCAAAAGCCACCAGCCTCTGTGGTCTAGGGTCACCTGTCCTCTGTCAGAGCACAGCCAAGCACTTTGTGGGATGTCTGCTACGGGAACACCGCCGTATGTTGACCCTCGGCGGGGGAGGAAAAGATCACCCCGAAGGCCACAGCCCTGCAGCCGGAGGAAGGGGCGCCGTGGAGCACATTTCATCCTGAGCTGCATGAGGTCATCTCGGCATGGCCCGTTTACCTGTAACTGTCACTGCCTCAAGTGACTCCAGCAACAGCGAGAGCCTGACAGCACCATTCTCATCAGGAAAGAGAGAAGGAGGCACTCCTTCAGCTCTGAGGTCAGAACAGATGCTAGGATCTCGGTGCCAATGCAAAGCAGACAAACTGGAAGGGAACCAGAGGTGGCGCTGCCAAAAGCCCACGCGTGGACCTTGCAGATGTTTTTATTTTGTTTGGCCCCTTGGAATCTGCACACAACTTCCTCTCCTCCGTGAGAGGAAGAGCAGACCCGGCACCCCGGCCACGCACTGGCCGGAGGTGGGGGTGGGGGGGTGGCTTTCATCAGTAGCCCAGGGATTCTCCCCAGCTCCTGAGAGCCCCCAGGCCAAATCTCACCAGCACAGAATGCAGAGCACAGCAGCCTGAGGGTGTGGGAAGTCAGGGCCCTGCCCTCAGAGCCAAGTGCCCCAGGGACCGGTCCAAACCAAAAGGAAGCAGAAAGCACAGCCTCCTCGCCCTTGGCCCAAATCAAAGGAAGAAAGACCTAAAGGAAATGAAATTACAACCCAGAGCATCAGGAAACAGCAGCGCTAGAGACAGGGGACTGGATCCCGGCCACCGGCCTGGGCCCGACGGCCATCTCCCCTCCACAGCATTCAAAGTGGGGAAGCGCCGCAGCCCCCCCGGCAGGCAGCTCCGAAGGAAGGCTCCGGGGGCTCAGGAGCAAGTGCACAGGGGTCTGAGGGCCACTGGTCCCGCCTGAATTTGGAAGGGGAGGCTCTCCACTGGTATTTGCATAAACGGGAAACAGGAGAATCTGGTATTTGCATAAACGGGAAACAGGAGAATAAGTGTCACCTCCTCAGTGAAGCATGGGTCTCCAGGAAGGGTTTTTAAAAACGGCATTAAATTTTAAAATAAGGAAGAAAACCTGCTGTTCAAGGAACTCTTTAAGCATAAAGTGGAAGGAAAGTAAATAAATACAGGAGCAAGGCCCCAGCGCCCAGATCTCGAACGCTGCACTTCCCAAGAAAGGGCTTGGGGATGCCCAGCCACCATGCCGAGCGCCGACGTCCTCACCCAGGCCTGCGTAGGTTCTCCGTTTGCTCAGGCTGGCCGATTTCACCAGGAACATGCACGACTGGTGCGTCATCCAAGAGCAGAAAACCAACAGCAGAGCCCCCAGGGCAATGCCACACTGGAGGGGTGGAAGAAAGAGACAAAATAAAATGAGCCGGTATTGTTGCCTCACACGCACGGCTCCTGAGCACCCTCTCCACCTCCTCTGACTCTTGCGGGTGCCAGGCCCCGGCTCTGCCTCACTTCCCTGCCTACGGGTGACAACTCCCAGCACTGAAAGGGACCAATTCCCGGCATGTGGTAGCCACATGCTTTGTGACCCTGAAAGAGTGCCAGGGACGCTGCTTCCTTTGTGGCCCCTCCAAGTCTTAACGAACAGCTGGGCACTGCCAACAACTGGCCTCCCCAGCTCTCTGTGTGCAACCCCCAATATATCCCCTTTTAGCCACTGGGATCAACAGCTATGAGTGGTGAACACATTCTGGCGGGAAGAGATTAAAAATGACATTTACAGGGGCGCCTGGGTGGCTCAGTCATTAAGCATCTGCCTTCGGCTCAGGTCATGATCCCAGTGTCCTGGGATCGAGCCCCGCATCAGGCTCCCTGCTCAGAAGGAAGCCTGCTTCCCCCTCTCCCACTCCCCCTGCTTGTGTTGCCTCTCTCGCTGTATCTCTGTCAAATAAATAAATAAAATCTTTAAAAAAAAAAAAAAAAGACATTTACACCTTTCTTATGAGTTAAACAGACACTATCTGACCCAGCAATTGCACTCCTCGCTATTCACCTGGAAGAAACAGACACGTGTTCACGCAGACACTTGTCTGCCGGTGTTTATAGCGAGTTTATCTGTGATCTAAAAGCTGAAGAAACACAGTTTCACAGCAGGGACTAGGAAGTCTCGGGGAGAGTCTAAAGGGCTAGAGCATTTTTAAAAATAAGTACAGGGTCTTGGGACTGGGTTTTGAGATTGCGGTGAGAGCAGCGAAAAAAACCAAACGTTGGTGCCCCCGTGGGGCAAGACCAATACAGAACTCCCTTGACTGTGTGTTTTTAATCCAGCTGTCTTTCTTCTCTGGCTTCCAGGTAACCCGTGCCAGGTAAGGTACCTGGGTCCCTGTCACAAATCAGGAGCCTGCAGAGAGAGCCCTCCTTTTGTACAAGTACCTGAATGCTGCAATCAGCAGACTTCTATAAAATTTTACGTTCATTTCTAACGTCAATGGTGCCTCGGTTCCTAGAGGCTGCCGCCAGCCTGGGACTTTTGTAAGAATTCTTGGAGGACTCACTTAGATGTCGTTTCCTTCTTGCTCCCTCTACCTCTGTGTAATCTAAGTGTATTAAACATATTTGCAGGCAAAAAAAATAAAAGCCGAAGAAACAAGTGTCCTCTACTGGAGGTGTGTGCAATCCAGCTGCTCTGCTCCAAGAAACACCCCAGAGAAAGCCACACTCAGCGTCAGAGCCTGTGCGCAGGTGTTCGCAGAGCTCAGGGAGGAAACGCCGTGAATGCCTAGCAAAGGCAGAGCAATAAACCGCAGGACAGCCACAGACGGGAACACTAGGTAGCCAGGAGAAGGCACCTAAGAGTAGGCTTCTACTTATGCAAAGTGACAACCCAGGTACCACTGATCTATGGTGCTAGAGGTGGGACGGTGGGCCCGGCAGCAGGGACGAGGGGGTGCTGGCTGCGCTCTATTCCTTAATTTGGGAGCTAGTTCCATGTGTTTGTTCACTTTTTGAAAATTCGCCGTGAATACACCCAAAAGGACACTTCTCTGTATGCATGTTATACTTCAGTGAAATGTTAATTTTTTGAAAAGTACCCAAGTTACTAAAATCAAACAAGCACAAAAAAACGCAAAATCAAAATTTTTTTTAAATGACGTGGCTGTCCAACACTAACAACACACATCCTCAAATTGCCCCCTGGCCTCCCTCAGTGCTCCAGCCAAGGGCTTCCTAGGGAGAAGATGCTGCGTCCAGATGAGAGGCTGCCCCCGCTCTGCTAGGCCCTCAGGACAGGGGGGACCCCTTGCGGTCCTGTGCTTGCACGCGGGCCTCCACCACTAAGTGTGAGCTCTTCCTGGGCGTGTTAGTCTGGCAGGTGCCTTTTGCCCACCACTCGGCAGACACAAATCTGTGCACAGCTGAATCACCTGGGTCCAAAATCGTACTTCCCAGGAGTCCCACCAGAACCCTGCTGCGTGGCACTTTACAGACCCAAGTGGAGGGTGGCAGCCTTGGACCTACAGAGGCCCAACCACACACATGCCCCAGGAGGCAGTTCCGGGCCAGGCAAGTCGCAGTGCACCCTGGGACACGTAGTCCTTCCAGAAATGCCTGCGAGTGGCCGTGCACGCTGGGATTCACAGAGCTAAGTCACAGATGCTGCCTCCGGGGCTCTAGAGCAGCCAGAGTCCCTGTCCTCCTGCCCACACGTTTGCCAGAACAGCTATCAATAACCCATATGGGAAGCTGGAAGCAATTCAGGCTGGTAGGCTCAAGGTGGAGGATTAATAAACTCCAGATTTAAAAAAAAACTTTTTTGTGCTATTTTTATACCAAAGATGCTAAGTATGAAAAGGCAAAGTGTTTGTTAATCTAAAATTAAACTACGGGTGCCCACTTTCAGTTTCAAAATGCTCATTTTATTTCCATATTTCTCCCTATTTGGTTTCATCCCCTAAGACTGGTCCTTGTGCCCTGCAGCCACCTGCCCAGCCCCACCTGCTCCTCTCTTGGCTGGCACCCCTCCTCCCCCACAAGCAGCCCTCTCCAGTGCGAAGGGGGAGCAGCAACTCCAGCCCTGGCACACGTGAGGCCCAGGAGTTCATTTTTAGGAAAGAAGCTGCCCAATTTGATAATCTCACCAACCTCCCTTTTGTAAATCACCAAATACCCATTTATTTGCAGATTAAACAGAAGCCAAATGGGTCCACACTGCACAAAGGATGGCTTTTTTCCATATGGCCTTTAATGTTGGCATGACACCCATTTTTTAAATACATTTTAGATTTTTTTCAGCCGAGGTAACATTTACATATGTTGAAACCCACAATCTGGCAAATTGCGGGATCACCTTGGAACCAACACCCCAACCTAGTCCCAAGGCCTTCAGGGCTGGACCCGTGTACTCGGAAAGCAAGTACAGTCGGGTCAGAGTTTTTAAAAATAGTAGCAAAGAGGGGGCGCCTGGCCGGCTCAGTCCGGTGAAGTCGACCCCAGATGTCAGGGTCGTGAGGTCGAGCCCCATGTTGGGCCTAAAGATTACTTAAAATTAAAAAACAAAAACAAAACAATGATAAGGAGAAAGAACACGGAACCCTGCGGTCACTTTCCACTTCCGAACCTCGATCTGGAATCACTAACTGTGCGAACCCTCAGGCCAAGGCCGACAGGTGCCGCCGGCTCCCACACCGCGGGCTTCTCACGGGCAGAATCCTGTCTGATTGCGGCCGCACACCCCGCCCAGCCGCCTCCCCCAGCCCTGGTGCCTCCCGGCCCGGTGAGCGCCCGGGCCGGCCAGGAGCGACCCCTGTGCCGCTGGACTCACCTGTTTGAAGCAGAAGGGCATGGTGAGCACACTGACCCCTACTATGCTGTTCACTATGTTCGTGATCAGCCCCCAGTTGGAGGCGGCGGCCGCGGTCATAGCGCGGGGTCTAGGGGCCGGGAGCCCCGGTCCGAGGCTCTGGGACCACGGAGGATGCGAGACCCTGAGAGGGACGGGCGACTGCCTGGAGGAGGCGGCCTCGCGGGAAGGCGGCAGGGACGGTCAACCTCCAGACCCCGCCAGGCCCTGCGGCTGCCTCATGACATCGTCCCCCACTCGCTGTCCCTGGCCGCCTCCGTGTCCCCGCGCCCAGAGGCGGAAAAGCAGCCGGGTACCAGCCGGGGACACCTCCGCGGATCCTCACGACCGCTTCTGAGCGCACACTTCCGCCTTCCGCGGGCTTCTCTGCCCGGAAGTGACGGCATGGGGGCGGGGCTCCTCGGGCGCGCACCAATGAGAGGCGGGCCTGGAAGGGCAGGCGGGGGTGGTGCGGGGCTGGCTAGGGGAAGGATGCGGCGTGGCCCGGCGGGGCGGGCCTCGGCGGATCGCAAACCAATGGGAAACGGGTGCGGGCTTCCGGGGGCGGGGACTGAGCCGGGGCGGGGCTGTGGGCGGAGCCTGCCGGGCTAAGGTGTTCGGCACCTGTCCCGAGCTTCAGGCTGGTTTTCCCGCGGATCTGGTCTCTTGAGCCTCGCTTTGCAGGGGCTGGAGGACAAGGTCGTGGCGGTCAGGAGAGAAAGGGCAGTGCGGCGCCTTTCGTAGGAGAGAGGGTTTGAAGGGTTCACTTTCAGCGATTACACTCTGGGACGGATGTGCGGGCGTGCTCGGTACCAGGGGGCAGGGACCGGGGCTTGCTTAATTGTTGGAGCTGCACGCTTACCCTGTTTGGAGGAGTTAGCACCCACGTTTTACGAAGAGAGGATCTAACATTCCAACATTAAAGGAGCAAAGGAAGTGCTGTGAGAGGACAGGAGGGGTAGAGACCAAAAGGACCAGAGAAATCTAGAAGGGCTTCAAGAAGGAGGTGGCTTCTAGACTGGGCCGCGAGGAACAAATGGGAATGGAGGAGGAAGGGCTTGGGGAGGGGAGAGAACAGAGAAAGGCCCTGATATATCTGTGAATTCCTGGCACCTGACAGATACTCATTATGTGTCTGTTGAATGGATGCACAGTGACAGGAGGGCTGGGAAGGAAGGGCCTTCTCAGGATGAGGCAGGTAATTCCAAGCAGGGTGGACCTGCACAGGAAGAATTTAAGGCTGCTGGGAGAGGCTATAGGGGCGACCACGTTTGTGGACACACGGAGGACCTTATGTCTTAGAACAGAAGCTGATTCCTCAGCTCCACCCACGGCAGCCACTAGGTATGGAAGGCTCTGTTGCACCCCCAGGCGCCAGGGGGAGAAGAGGGAATACCAAGTAAAGAGTACTTAATTCAGGGGTGCCTGGGTGGCCCAGTCGGTTCAGCTGCCAACTCTTCGTTTTAGGCTTGGCGGGTGATCTCAGGGTCCTGGGATCAGCCCCCAGGCCAGTCTCTGCACTCAGGAGGGAGTCTTCTTGAGACTCTTTCTCCCTCTCCCTCTGCTCCTCCCCCCTGCTCTCTAAAATAAATAAATAAAATCTTTTTTTAAAAAAAGTACTTAGGGGCACCTGGGTGGCTCAGTCGGTTAAGCGTCTGCCTTCAGCTCAGGTCACGATCCCAGGGTCCTGGGGATCGAGCCCCGCGTCAGGCTCCCTGCTCGGCAGAGAGCCTGCTTCTCCCTCTCCCTCTGTCTGCCACTCTGCCTGCTTGTGCGCGCTCTCTCTCTCTCTCTCTGTAAAATAAATAAATAAATAAATCTTTAAAAAATAATAATAATAATTTAAAAAGTACTTAATTCACGGCGCCTGGGTGGCTCAGTCGTTAAGCGTCTGCCTTCGGCTCAGGTCATGGTCCCAGGGTCCTGGGATCGAGCCCCACGTCCGGCTCCCTGTTCCACGGGAAGCCTGCTTCTCTCTCTCTCACTCCCCCTGCTTGTGTTCCCTCTCTTCTCTGTGTCTCTCTGTCAAATAAATAAATAAAATCTTTAAAAAAAAAAAAGTGCTTAATCCAAAGCCAAAATAGTACATGCCATTCATTCATCTTTATATAAATCATACATACATTCTGTAACCTTTTTATTAAATTTTATTTATTAATTGAGAGAGAGAGAATGAGAGAGGTGAGGGTCAGAGGAAGAAGCAGACTCCCCGCTAAGCAGGGAGCCCAATGCGGGACTCGATCCCGGGACTCCAGTATCATGACCTGAGCCGAAGGCAGTCGCTTCACCAACTGAACCACCCAGGCGCCCCCATTCTGTAACCTTTTTAATTTTTATGATAGGATATGAAGCTTGAAGGTATGTTTTAACAGAGAATAATGAATACTCATGACACCACCATTCAGTTCTTTTTTTTTTTTTAAGGTTTTATTTATTTATTTGACAGAGAGAGACACAGCGAGAGAGGGAACACAAGCAGGGGGAGTGGGAGAGGGAGAAGCAGGCTTCCCGCGGAGCAGGGAGCCCAATGTGGGACTCGATCCAAGGACCCTGGGATCATGACCTGAGCCGAAGGCAGTCGCTTAACCGACTGAGCCACACAGGCGCCCTCCACCATTCAGTTCTAAGACAGAATATTAACAAATTTAGATATACCCTTTGGTCCCTCGACACGTCCACCTTCCTGTCCTCTTCACAGCTGTCCTGGGATCATCACTACCCGATGTTATCACTCCATTACTTCTCTTTAGAGGTTTACTGCATATGGTTATGTCCCCAGACAATTATGGGGAACATTACTATTTGTCTCTTAGTATTCATTTATTCTGTCTTCCGAGTTTTGCCAGCACATATGGCTGCCTAAGATAAAGAACGCACTTCCCAGCCTCCTTTGCAGCTAAGGGTGCTTCATCCTACTGCTTGCAACATCGAGGTCATGGGAGGAAACCATCTTGGGCCATGAGGACCGTGGCGGGAGTGGAACAGCAAGCTAGAAGGAGCCTGGATCCCTGGACAACATCATGGAGCAGAGCCGCCATCCCAGCCCCTGAGTGCCTCCTCCATACTGCTCCACGAGGGAGAGACAAACCACCCCATTTAAGCCATTGTGACTTTGGACTCTGCTGCATAAAACCAAAGTTATAGCCTAACTAATTCAATAGTGTATTGGGGTAGAGCATTTTTGCATTTTTTATTTTTATACTAATGGATTTATACATATGTATTCTCTTGCAACTTCCTTTTTCACTCAACTCTTGGCAAGATTCACCATCATACTTCTCCTCGGAGTCATTCATTCTCACCACACTTTGGAATTCTATTGTTCAAATAGCCCAGAATACATGTATTTATGCTCCTGCTGAGGGCACCAGAGTTGTTCCCAGTTATTTGCCCTTATAAACAGTGATGCAGTGAACATTATGGTACTCGTCTATTTCCTCAGTTAGAGTTTCTCTAGAGTAGATACCTAGAAGTGGAATTGTAGATTCAATATTATGCATACCTTTGATGTTACCAGATAATGCCAAATTGCTGTTCAAGGGACTTACAAGAGTCCTTGCTAGTTTACATCAGAGGCTGGAAAATTTTTTTCAGTAAAGAGTCAGATAGCGGGGTCCCTGGGTGGCTCAGACGGTTGAGCGTCTGCCTTCGGCTCAGGTCGTGATCCCAGGGTCCTGGGATCGAGCCCCGCGTTAGGCTCCCTGCTCAGTGGGGAGTCTACTTCTCCCTCTCCCTCTACCTCTGTGTGCTCACTCGCTCTCTCTCTCTCTCTCGCTCTCTCTCTCTCAAATAGATAAACAAATCTTTTTTTTTTTAAGAGTCAGATAGCAAATATTTTCTGCTGTGCAAGCCATATGATCCAGGTCACAACCATTTAGTTCTGCTGTGGTAGCTTGAAAGCAGCCCTAGCCAGTACATAAACAGAGGACTGTCTGTGCTCCAATAAAACTTTATTTACAAAAGCTTTGGCTAGCCCAGTTTGGCCTGAGGGCTGTACATTGTGGTCCCCTGCTCTAAATTGTCACCTTCATTTGGTATCATCAGTGTAGCCAATCTCGTGAATAAAATGAAATCTCTTTGTGGTTTTACTTTGTCCTCAATTACAAATGAAGTTAATCACCTACTCAAATTTTATCATCCATTCATATTTCTTTTATTGAATGCCTGTTCATTTTTATCCATTTTTCTAAATAGCTGTTTATCTTTGTTCTTATGAATTTTGAGGAATTTTTCCTTTGTGCTTATTAACTAAACCTGTGTCCCTCAATCTGGGTTTGTCTAATGTCTCCTCACTGTATTAGTTTTTCCATTGCTGTTGTAACAAATCACTGTAAACTTACCAGTTTACCCAACAGAAATCCCTTATCTTACAGTTCTGTAGGACAGAAGTCCAGTATGCATCTCCCGACTGAAGTCAACCACCTCCTTTCTGGAAGCCGAAGGGGAGAATCCGTTTCCTGCTCCTTCAGTAGCTGGCAGAATTCACTTCCTTAGGGCGGTAGGACCAAAACCCTTTTCCTTGCCAGCTGTAAACTGAGGGCCGTCCTCCACTTTCAGAGCCAGCAATGGGGGAAGGGGTCAGCTCCCTCACAGTGCGGTCTCTGACCCAGCCAGGGAATTTTCCAATTTTAAGGAAATGGGATTAGATTGAGCTCATTGGATAACCCAGGATAATCTTTCCATCTCAAGGTCTCAGGTTCCAGGGATTAAGAGGTGCCCATCTTTGGGGAGGGCATTATTCTACCCACGACACTCATTTTGAGATTTAAGTTATGTTTCTTTGGCAGGAATATCATAGAAGTGATGCCATGTTTTCACTGACTCCTATCAGGTGCTGCAAGACTTTGCTTTGTCCAGCTATGTATGACATTCTCTTTGATGGCTTGATTAGATAGGCTTCTCCACTGTAAAGTTATCTCTTTCTCCTTTGTAATTAAGGAGTGGCCTGGAGGCTGGTAATTTGAAACTAAACATCCCGATCCCTATCAAACTTCCAATTTATAAATTTATCTACATCAATGCAGACTCATGGTTTCCTATTTTATTCAGTGGGGTACAGTCCATGACTATCACTGTTTTTTCCGACGCTTTCATTATCCCAGATCTGTACCGTGAGAGCCCCCTCAGCTGGCTTCTGTGTCCTTTGGTGTGTCCCCGTCATTACCTGAGCACTTTTTTGCTTTCTTGCTCAATAAGATGTCCCTGGCTCATCTTGTCCTTTTGCTGCCATGAGTCATTTCTCGCAGGAGCCCTGGTTCCTTCCAGTGGAGAATGGTAGTAGAAGCCAAGATCTGAGGCCTGGTGTGCTCACAGCCATGGGATGCCACAGCTCCTGGGCACCTCAGCAGACAGAGCTAGGAGACTGGTGTGTACCACACACTCACATCCGGACGTCTGCCTAATCCTGTCTGTATACCAGCAGGACCCCAAACACTCCTGGAGGTCCAGGGCCTAGAAGTCCCCCTTCTGCATTAGCAACTCCTGGCTGATGCTCTCCCACCTCATTTGGGCTCCAGTACCCTACCCTTGGCTGCCTCCATCCCCACCTGGACCCCCGCCCCATCCACTTCAGTTCTGCGTGGCCTCCCCAACCCCCAGTCCCTGCCGGCACAGACATTCATCTCATCCTGCCCCACCTAAAGTTTTTAGGACTGAAGTGTAAGTTCAGGGGAAGGAAGGGATGGAGAAAGGAAGCACCGTGGCTGTTTTTGACCCTGCACCCCGTCCACACTTACTAGCCCCACATGAGATTAATCACCACAGCTGATGGGATGCCGACGTCCCATGGGAGACGCCTGTGGCTTCTGGAATACAAAGGCTGTGTGACCCCAGGCACGTTCATGAACCTCTCTGAGCCTGCTCTGGGGCACCCACCACTAAAGTGGCAGCTCTAAGGGCAGCAACTTTCCATCGGGTTTCTGGAGATGACAGTTGTGGGCACTGTCTGGGGAAGGAGGAGGCTGGATGTGGGTCCTGACTCTGGGGGCTGCCAACCTCCATGTTCAAAGAGAGAGGGATGCTGACACTTGCCTGTGGTGAGGTGAGGATCCTGTTCCTCCCACGCTGGGGGGTGGGGGGGGGTGGGGTGCTGCTCTGCCCGGGGTGTTTCTCTACCCCCTTCCCCTCCAGCTCCCCCAACCTTGATCCTCACCAAAGAAATGCAGGGGCCCAGCTGGGTTCAGTCCACATGGAAGGGCTCTGGGAGAGCAGGCGGCAGGCAGACGCTGGGCCAGGGAGCGGGTCAGTCCTCCGTGTTTGTGAGTGGACAGTGGAGCCAATGACCCCACCCTGGGCTGCCCTGTGAGGGGACCGGCCCCTTCTCTCCCGGAGAGCGTCTTTATGGGGCAATTCTCTGCTTTTTCATCTGTCTCCAACTTCCAAACTGGAGGACTGATGGGAGGCTGGGCTGGCCCCTCGGAAATCAGCGTCAGGGACCCTGGGGTGGGGGCAGGGCCATGCGGGTGTTGGGGAGCCTGGCAGGGGGCCTGGCAGCAGGCCTGCCACACTCACTCCAGCCCAGTGGCTGCACTGTCTAGAAGCTGCAGTTCCCATTCCCCCCTCGGGGGTTCCCCCCTTTCAGACTGCCTGCATCAGGGCAGAGCCTTGAGGCTACCCCAAATCCAGAGGGGTGCCCAGTGGAAGGATGGGGGAAGCCCGGGCCTGGTGGCTCTGTCCCTGCCTCCCACTGTTTATACAGTCCCACAGCCATAAAACTGACAACAGGCCCAGCAGACAGGAGTAGATCTCATTTAGTATCCCCCCAGTGGGTCGCCATTGGAATCCACCAACACCCTCCAACAGCCGGTCACGACCAGGACCACATCCCAGGGGCAGCGGCCACACAGAATGACCAATGGCACACGGAGTCTTGAGATGCAACCCCCCAGCACATACACTTGGCTTTGGTCTTGGTTTCCTGGGTGGGGGCAGGGCGGGGGCCGACTGGGCCTTGACGAGGTTTGAGCAGCAGATCAAATGTGGTCCCCTCCACCAGTCCTGGGTATTTGCTCTGGGTGCTTCCCCACGTACTCTCCTCCAAGGATTTCCCTGGCCCCTTTGGGAGGGGAGGGGAGGCCCGTGAGTTGAGGGAGGCCCAGGCTGGCCCCAGGGTGAACACATGCCCAGGTTGAAGATACCCAGAGCTCAGATGGGACTGGGTGTATGAGGCTGGATGGCCCGGCTTTGGGGGTCTGACCTTGTCCTGAGGTCCAGAAGCTGTTACCCAAGGGTTTTTCCCAGAGCTCTCAGACTATGGTCACCCCCTGGTGGCTCAGGTTCTGGGAGGGGGGCCGAGGCCCAGGCTGTGGTGAGCAGGCCGGGCTGCTGGGAGAGGAGGACTGGAGAGCTGCTCTGGCCCCCTGGGCTGGGTGGGCCTGGGAGAGCCAGGGGTGGGGGTCTGCCTGGGGTCTGAGACACTGGTCACCCCTGCATCCAGAGGCCTCTTGCTGGAGAGGTGCACCCCCATCTCCTCATAGCCTGGCCCCGATGCCCTGCCAGGGGCCTTGCTGGGAATACCACCCCAGGGTGCCGGGTTTGGGGACAGCCAAGGGGTGTTTTCCACAAGCAAATCAGACATGGTGGTCTGCAGAGCCACAGCCTGTGTGGTCTCTGGTGGGTCATGGGCTGGATTGCGGCCCTCCAAATTCTTATGTGCAATCCTAGCCCCAGTACCTTGGAATAGGCCCTTATTTGGAAATAGGATCCTTGCAGATATAATTGCTTAAGATGAGTATGGTGAGCCCTAATCCAGTGACTGGTAAAAAAAAAAAAAAAAGGTGGCAATTTGGACACACAGAGAGCACACCTGTGAAGACGGGCGGAGACTGGAGTGATTCACCTGCAAGCCAAGGGTCACCGGCAACGTCAGCTCTGGGAGACAAGGACCACCTTCTCCCTCTGGAGGAACTGAATGCCAACACCTTGAGCTCAGACTTCTGTCTCCAGACCCGGGAGATAATGGAGCTCTGTGGTTGGAAGCCCCCAGTTTATGGAACTTCGCTACAGCAGCCCCAGGACAGTGGCCTGCTGCCCGCTCTGGACACTCCCAGGTTTCAGGCCCTGCTGCCGCCGTGCCCCCCTGCTCTGCCCTCCCCTTCCTGCCATCTCTCCTCCCTGCCCCTGGCCGCCCAAGCCAGCTGCATACTCCTGCAGGCCGGTTCACAGCACCTCCTAACTGGCTGCACTTGACTGGGAGAACCCTGGAGGTTCGCCTGACGAAAAGCATGTGCAGAGGAGAAACCTGCCCTAATTCCAGCAGGTGCCTGCAGGTGAAGAAGGTGAGGAGCCCACTAGGGACCCCTCGCCTGCTCGCCCTCGGCCCTGACGTCCGTCCCTTCCCGCCTGCCCCGCGAGAAGGCCACTCTGATCCTGGAGCCCGGGCTCTGTGCTGCCCTCAGGTAGACCCTTGGCAGGACCCCAGCTTTCTCCAACCTCTCCTGCCCTCTGCCCTTCTCTGTAGCATCGGCCGGCTCAGCAGGGGATGCATGGGGTTCCTGCCAGGCTCCCCTCACGCAAAAGCACCTCAGGTCCTGGGATCAGAGGCCCCAGTGCCCTTTTGCCCAGGGGAAGGGCCTCGCAGGGCTCTCTTCTCCTGGAGCAAATTCTAGAACTAGAGGGTGCCAGGGCGTCTACCTCAACAATGGTGGCCTCCCTCCCATGTTCTTAGAGCTTTCTGGTCTGCGCTGCACAGCGTCTGCTCCAGCGAAGTTGGGGGGGTGGGTTGCAGGGACCAGTGGAGCTCGGAGCTCAGCCCTGGGGATGGTGTGAGGAGGCAGCCCCTCGAGACTGCTCAGAGGTTCGAGGCCATCATTCCACGATGTCCCCAGCGTCTTGGCATGGGGGAGGGGGGAGCACAAAGGAACAGACCTGGTAGGGACAGAGCAGAGGGGCTGGGGTCCCACCTGCCTTGCTCCCCACCATGCTTCTCAGCACCAGTGCACTGAAAAAGCAGGACCCTTCCCTCCCAGCTGTTGGAAGGCAGAAATGAAAGTCCCCCCAAACCTTCTCATTCCTTTGTGAGCCCCGAGAGTGGGAACGATATTACTGCTGGAGTCGGACTTCTGTCTGGCTCTGGCGCTCAGTGGTGGAGGGGCCCTGGGTCCTGTGGGAAGACCCAGGGCTCCGCAGAGGGTTGGGAGGGAGGGAGGGACCCTGGGCAGGTCATGCCCTCTCCTGGGGCCTCAGTTTTCTCACCGGTGGAATGGCCGATCAGACCAGAGGGTCCACGTGGTAGGAGCCACCCAGCAGCGTGGGCGCCCAGTGTCCCCTCCCGGGATGTCCGGGCTCCTAGGCAGCTTTTGAGACAAACCCACAGCCCTGCTCTCAGTTTCCCTCCCCCTCCTCTGAGTGATTCGTAGTGCTGTTCCTCTCCAGAGGCCCTGTCCATCGGGCATGCCCCCTGGCCCGGGTCATTCATCCTCATGGCATTGCCAGTGCCCACTGGGAGCTGGCTCTGGGCTGATTGCTCCTCGGAGTGGCCCCCTGACCTGCACCCACACTGCCCTTTTCCCTCCGTCACTGTTGACAGCAGGCACCCAGCTAAGAGATTACTCTTCCCCTTGTCCCTTCGCGGCCAGGCGTGCCCCTGTCACTAAGACCTAACCAGTGTTAGCTGAGCGGTTGAGCAGACTTCAGGAAGGCTTCTCAGTAGTCCTTTTACCCTCCCCCTCCTTCCTCACTCCTGCTACCTGGAATGCAGGTGTGATGGCTGGAACTCCTGCAGCTGCAATGGAGCCATCCTTGGCTTCCCCCTTTCAGTACACCCCCCATCTGGTCTGTCGAGAAATCTTGCTGAGTCCACGTTCAGATAGCCTCACTTCCGACCACCTCGCACCTCTCCGTCTGTTTCCACCATGATCCAGGCTACCATCATCTGTCTCTCTCCTGGATTGCTACAACCGTCTCCTCACTGAGGAGCTTCAACTCTGCCCTCCTCACAGTCTGCTCTCCACACAGAGGCCAGAAGGTCTGACCACACCTGCTTCTGCTCAGCCCCTTCTCACTCAGAGTAAAGGCCAGGCCTTCAGAGGTGCCAGCATGGTCAGCGCCCCCCCATCCCCCACGGAGCCCGCCCTAGCACCCCTCCTCACCATTCCCCTGCTGCTGCTACTGGGCCCCTCCCCAGGCCTTTGCGCTGGCTGTCCCCTCTGCCTGGAGCATGTCCCCAGCTATTCCTAGGCTGCCTTTCCTACCGCCATGCCTCTGTCCACCCCTTGCCTCCCCTGGAGGCCATTCTGCCCAACCTACTGAAAATGGCACTGACCCCTCCCTCCCAACCCTCTGCCGTGCCCTGGCTCTTCTCACAGTATTTACCGCCTTCTGACACACCCTTGAATTTACCACGATGAGTCACGTGGCATGCTTCTGGACCGTCTCTCCTACTAAAAGGCAAACCCTGTAGCATTTGCTGAGGAATGTATGATCCTCGGACCCTGAGGATGGAGGCTGTGGGACAGGGAGCACCGTCCAGCCCACCACTCTCCACCAAGACAGCAAGCCCACGGGGTTCAAGCCACTGTTGATTGGGGTTTCCTGGTAGAGGTAGCCGATGGCAATCCTTAACTGTGACCCTCGCCACTTCACAGATGGGGAAACTGAGGCTCAGAGAGGCAGAGCAACTTGCTCAGGGCCACGTAACTCCTAGGTGTGGGGCTGAGATGTGGACTCAGGTTGCTGTGCTCCAGGGTCTCCCACACCCCAAGGTGGCTGGCCCCTGCCCCCCCCGCCGCCCGAGCTGAGCTGAAGAGGGCATTGTCTTCCAGCTGTTGCTGGGGGCCAGCATAGTGCCTGTGGGACTAGCCCGTAGGGACATTTCAGGACACTATAGGGGAAAGAGGGCCTAACGGACACCATTACACCTTCCAGACCCGCCCCCGGCTGGCCTATGTATAAGCTTTAGGAGCCTCGGGTGACCTTCT
Organism: Leptonychotes weddellii; assembly: GCF_054177405.1. Lineage (NCBI taxonomy): Eukaryota > Metazoa > Chordata > Mammalia > Carnivora > Phocidae > Leptonychotes > Leptonychotes weddellii. The sequence goes on along the minus strand of NC_138383.1, from coordinate 1,419,166 downwards.
GCAGAACTGGTCCTCACCGGGGCCTCCCCTTTCCCTGGTCTGAGTGAGGAGCCCTTGACCGGGTCCTGTGCGCTAGCTGGTAGCGGGAAGTGTGTCCCCAGTCCCATCGGGGAGGGGCTTCTGTGTGGCCCAGGTGAGCAGGAGGGACAGTGTGAGCTTTGTGATGTCCCAGGGCTCAGACAAAACTGCAGAATATAATCCGGGTCGTCAGAAGGAAATGCCCCCTGAATCTCACCGTCATCTTGTAATTAGAGGGGCGGCTGAGACTCAACACAATGAAAAACCTGCTTCCATCCACCTCTTTTCCCTTTTCTAAAAATCCCAGAGACGAGGATGGAGCCGCCTGGGCACACGGGTGCAGGGCGCATGCCCGGACGGCGGGCACAAGCCCTGGGCACCCTTCCCCAGCGCCAAGGCAGGCGGGGTCCCCACTGCGGGCCTCTGGGAAATCCACAGGTGGTCTCCCTTCCTGCCAGGGCTGGAGGCAGAACTGGGGGCAGAAGCTATTTCTAAGCACGTTGTCCATCTGATTTTATTCTCCTGAAACACCAATCAGGTCAACAGCTGGCCCCTGACCCCAGTAGCACCTGATCCCTAACCACCAGATCACGCAGCACCCCCTGGCTCTGGGCCTCAGTCCTCCCTAAGCCAGGACACCAGTCCCAGGACAGCCAGGATGTCCCATGACCACCTCCTGTAGTTTGGGGCAAAGCCAGGGCTGAGACCCCAGCACACACTCAGCCTGCCCTGCTTCCTGCCCCACGGACCCTCTGCCAGGCAGGCCAGTGAGGGGGCGCAGGCCTCGCTCCTGCTCCCCAGGCAACACTGAGGGTGCAGGGGCAGAGGTGGGGAGGGCTGTTCTGGCAGGAAATATGTGCTCCCCAGGCTTGCCAGGGTGAGATGCCCCAAAGGCTCAAGAGAGAGCAGGAAACGGCCATGTCCACTCCAGAAGGGCCAAGCAGCTGTGGCAGCCCCAGTGGGTCCTGGGGGTCCCTGCCTGCCTTCCCCTCCAGCCCTTCAGTGGGAGCAGCCCATCCTGCACTGGTCCACCTGGGTGGGCCCCCAGAAGCGGGGAGGCCTCCCGAGAACGGATCCTTGTTCCGGGCAGTGACCTAGGGATCAGAGGTGTCTTTGTCTCCCCTAACACGTGTGTCCCCAGTAGGGCTTGTCCAGAGAGCACAAAGCCCCCGGGCCCTGCCCAGGCCCCAGGGAAGGCCGTGACCCACAGTGGATGGGGGGAGACCCCGGAAATGTCACATGGTCCTGCCTCTCATGGGACATCCCCCCCCCGGAAGTCCTTCCCTCGCCCGCAGGATACCAGCGCTCCTCCAGGTGGCCCCAGTGGACCCTGAGTGATAAATTACTGACTTCCCTCTGCCAGGTTGGAGGACAGGGCCCTGATGGGGCAGGTGAGAGGGACACAGCTGGGAGCCCTGGGGCACAGTTGGGCTGTATCCAGGCTCCCTGATCCAGCACCTGCAGCCCCCCGGGCTCCCTGCCCCCATCACGGTCCTGCCGCTGCTGAGCGGGATAGCAGGCCACGGGAGGTATGCAGGAATGTGACATGCCCAGGCGAGGGACAGAGCTTCTGAGAGCGTCCCCAGCTGTGCAGAGGCCCAGGCAGATGGAGCCCGGGGAATTAGAGCCTGGGACAGCCTAGGGGAGACAGAGACAGGGAGCACAGGTGGGGGGTGTGGGACACGCAGTCCCTGGGGGCCCTGGGCGGAGGACTGGGGCCGGGCCCTGGGGAGGGCTGCCTTCGTGGGGGCAGGGGTCTGGCCAAGCCCCCTGAGGTCAAGTTCCAGGGGACTGTGTGAATCCTCAGGTCCCTCACGTGGTAGGGAGTGGGATCTGCCTCTGACATGGCCACAGGACCCCCCGCCCCGCGAGGGGGGAGGCAGCCTCCGTCCTCTTCCCCCCGCAGACGGCAGGCTCTCCCTGCCTTCCTGCCAGCGGGCTGGACGAGGGTCTCCGCCCGAGGCTTGGTTTCCCCTCCTGAAATGGGGCGCTAACCACCCCCTCCCACGGCTGAGGCAGGAAGTCGAGTCTCACAAAGGGCCTGGCGCCCAGTAGGCCCCCACTCCCAGCGTGGCCCCTCCAAGGTTCCCCTGGAAGTGGCGACAGCAGCTCCCCCCATCTCTGCAAGTGAGAGCCCAACCTCCTCTTGCTGGACTGTTGGGGGCTCACAGGCCCTCGTGCCCCGGAGGGGCAGACATGGCTGGTGTCACGGTCATTGCGGTTTGGTGCCCCGACAAACACAGATGACGTTCGCATGTGACACAGGTGGGTTCGTGAAATTCCAGGCTGGGGGCGGCGGTGCTGAGCCCAAGTTCAGTCACCCATGGCACAGCCAGGGCCCACCAGGGGTGGGAACTGATGACAAAAGTCCCCCAGACTCGGGTTCCTGGCCCCAGCCCCTCCAGTTGTCCGTCCCCGGCCTGGTGTGGAAGGTGGGTGTGTCTGGAAAGAAGAGGACCCGCCTCTTCCCCCATGCCGGGCTGGCAGTGGGGTGGTCACGGGCCCCGTTCAGCAGAGAGGGGGTTCAAAGTGCGCAGTGGCTATTCCACACCCATTTATCACGGCTCAGTCCAGCCCTCTGTCCCCTCCACTCCTCGCAGACAACTAACTCCCCCGTGCTCAGCATTCTGGGGGCCCAGGCAGGCGAGAAGCCCCCGCCCCTTCTGGGGAAGGCAGTCACAGGATGGAGCTGCAAGAAGCTGCCCCCACCCTTCCTGGAGGCCCCCAACCCCTAACGGGGGGGCTTGAAAGGGACCCTTTGTGTGGTGAGCTCCTCCCCGGGGGCTGAGCAGCTGACGGGGGCAGGGGGCGGGTTGCGGAAGTCACTAGCATTCAAGCCTGTGGGAGGGGGCCACCCCACAAGCAATTCCTGAGAGGTGCCCAGGCCAGGCCTTCCTCACGCTGCCCCCCCAGCCATGGGTAAGAGCAATCCCCTCTGTCATCTGCAGGGCCCACTGCATACCCGGTGGACAGTGCCCGGAAAGGTAGGAGAGCACAAAGCTTTTCCTTCCTCCGTCGTCCTCCACTTGTCGTGGTGTTTCTATTGGTTATTTAACATCATTCTAAGTACAGAAAATTGTAAGCTATCAGCACACATTTCCTGCTCATGTTCAGATTGTGCGATGCCAGTCTGCACCCCAAGGACAGTGGGAGCTCGGAGGTCACGCGATCCGCGCCATGGGGCGTCTAGGCTCCTGGGGTTCGTTATCAGCAACACGGCGCGGACAGCGCGGAGTTAGGTCGGCTGTTTTCGTGGTGCTTCATCCACATCCGGGAAACAGGGCAGGGAGGGCCTGGGAGAGGGTCCGGCAGCCCGGCTGTCCCGTCCCTTCCTGGGCATCGGCATAGTTTCGGGGGGAGGGCTCGGTGGGCAGGGCAGACACCAGTGAGAACGGATGTGGTGGCCCCTTGGCCATGGGTGTTCTTACAACACATCACCCCCTTCTGCATTTGGAGGGGGAGCTCTGGTTCTAAGGGAAAGTGTGGCCCCCAGCAGCTGTAGGTGCCCCCGCCTCCGCTTCCTCGCACACGACACGCTTGCCTTGTGCTCACTTTGGGGCTCGCGTCATGGGCCCCCAGATCTCCTCACGGGGCTTCTTGGACTCTGTGCATACGAGGCGCACAGGTCGGTGGGGGACACACCTGCGTACCTGTCTCCTCTGCTCTCCACCTGCCCTGGGGTCCCACACACAAAACACGAGTTAAAAGAGGAATTTCTTGGGGTGTCTGGGTGGCTCAGTCGTTAAACGTCTGCCTTCGGCTCAGGTCATGATCTCAGGGTCCTGGGATCGAGCCCCATGTTGGGCTCCCTGCTCGGCGGGAAGCCTGCTTCTCCCTCTCCCACTCCCCCTGCTTGTGTTCCCTCTCTCGCTGTCTCTCCCTGTCAAATAAATAAAATCTTTAAAAAAAAAGAGGAATTTCTTCAGAATTTCCAGACAATGACAAACCACAGGGCCCTTCTGAGCATGGGGCCCATGCAGCTGTCCAGCTGCTTGTCCATGAGCCTCCCTGTTTCTTGGGGACTTTTGCTAAAATGCCGGTAGTGACTCGAGGGTTGGGAGGGCGGCTGGGAGAAGAAAAGCCTGGGGCCGGAGGAGGGGCTCCTGCTGGACCTTGGGAAGTCCCTTAGAGTTGGGTGTTGGGTGTTGGGGTGCCTCAGCTGGTTGGTGGGCCCCATCCTATCAGAGCCCCCGTCCCTAGTGCAGCAACCCCAGCCACCAAAACACAAGACAGTTCATGCCTCTCCCAGCTGTAGACAGACTGGGAGCGGACCCTGTCATGTTAGGTCTGCAGCTTCAGGCCCACCTCCTGGCCCCCAACTCTGTTCCCTGGCCTCCTAGAGCCACGCACCTTGAAGAATCCAAGACCTTCCTGGCTTCTGCTTAGCAGGCCCATCTTCCCTACCCATCTCAAACCTCCAGTCTCCTTCTGGAAGCCTCCCTGGCCCTCTCCTTCTATGTACCCAGAGCCCCCTGGACTTACAAGTTGTTGTCTTTTCCCCCAGATCAGGACTAATGCAAGGGCCCGTGTACCATTGCGGCCTCGGTGCCTAGTACCAGGCCTGGAATATTGTTAGTGCCCTATTCAGGAAGGTGAGTGGGTAGAGATAGGAATAGATAGATAAGGGTGGATGAGTGGAAAAATGGACAGATGGATGGATGGGTGGGTGGGTGGGTAGATGGTTGGATGGATGAGTAGATGGGTGGGTAGATGGAAGGGTGGGTAGGTGGGTAGATGGGCAGATGGGTGAGTAGATGGGTGGATGGGTGGGTGGGTGAATGAGTAGATGGGTGGTAGATGAATGGATGGACGGGTGGGTGGGGAGGTGAGTAGATGGATGGGTGGGTGGGTGGGTGGGTGGGTGGATGGGTAGATGGGTGGTAGATAAATGGATGGATGGGTAGGTGGGTAGGTGGGTGGATGGATGGGTAGGTGGATGGGTATGTGGGTAGATGGATAGATAAGTGAGTAGATGGGTGGATGGATGGATGGATGGATGGGTATGTAGATGAATGGATAAATGGGTAGGTGGGTTGGTGGGTTAGTGGGTATAACCTAGACTATGTCCCCTCCCAGTGGAATCTCAAGGCCCAACCTTGTTAGTTTTATCTTGGTGGGTCCCAAATGCTTTTAGTCGGCTTTTGGCGACAGCAACCAGCACTGTTCTCACCATCAATCAGGTTGAAAGTATAGTGGGATCTCTCACCGCTGAAACAGGTGGCCAAAACGTGGCCTTGGGAAGATGAGAAACAGGAAGAGCATTACCTACCTTTTAGAAGTCATAGCCTGGACAGGACACCTGGTCAGCTACACCAAGAGGACTCTACCTGTGCCTTCACCTGGTGACTTGGTCAGGGGTCAACACCCAGAGCCAGGGAGAGTCAGCCTGCCAAGGGTTGGGTCACACATGTGTCCTGGCTACCAGGGAGGTTGAGCCCAGTGTCTGGGTTTCCCTGTGGCATCAGAGACCACAGAGCTGTGGGGGGTCCTCCGTCAGCCGAGAATTATGCATGGACCCTGCTAGTCTTGGGGGCAGAGCCCACTGCTCAGGACTGGGGTGTGCTGGGGAGCAATCTGCCCCTGACAGCCCCCCAGTAGCCTGTGTTTGCATCTCCCACTTAACAAAACCATGCAGAACTAGTGGGGATACAGAGAAAGACCCCATGGTCCCAGGTTCCCAGAATTCTCTTTGGGAAGGGTAGGGGGGAGCAACTGGCAGAGGTGGGGCGGGCCGGGGGCCACGTGGCACTGAGCTGTCTTCACTTGGAACGTCCACTGAAAGTTTCCTAAATATGTTCTGTGCCACTTTACAGAAGATTGCAAGCTCGTCAATTGTACACAAAAGATTCTCGTTGTATCAGGAGGTAGCTGCTGAAGGGACTGCTCCCTCCTCCAGAGGAGACCTGGAAAGAGGGGTCCCTTGTCCCCAGTATGCCCTGAGAACTCAGCTATAGCATCAAGGAAGAACTCAGCTGGAGAAACAAAAGTGGACTTCACACGTAGAAGGCACAATTACCCCAGGCACCCTCCCTTGCAAGCGGGGAGGCGCTGCCAAGGGACAAGCCCTCCCCACCCAGATGTGGCCCCAGGATGCTCACAGGTGCAGGGGCAGCGGAGGATGTCCCAGGGCTGGCCCTCCCGCCAGGGAATTCAAACCACCCCTAGACGGCCCGTCTCAGGAAACACAGTGACGGTCCAATCCCCGGTCTCCCAGGTGAGCTCCGCAGTCGGCACGCGCCCCCGGAAGGGGCAGAGGGTGGGAATCCCTTCGGGGAGGCGATGTCCTCCAGCCCGGCCTGGACACTCAGCGCAGCCCTGCAGAGGGCAGCTTGTGAACAAAGACCAGGTAAGGACATAAATCAGCTGCAGGATCACATTTCCTGCTCTGAAAGGTTCTGTAAAACATGGGAGAAAATTGACCTGTCAGGGGGGATAGATGGGCAGCGATAGTGGCCGCCAGCCGGGGGCTGGGTCCTCCTGCATCCTCAGGGGCCCGCCTGCGCAGGGGGCCCCCGTCCTGCCGGGGGGGCTGGCCCCTGAGCAGAGGCCAGGCAGGGGGAGAGGGGGCACATCTACCAGACAGCCCTGGGTTGGGGGGGGTGGCTCCTCACCCCCCCACCCCCCAGCATGCCCTGACGGAGGAGGCCCAGCTGCTGGAGCCGTCAGGCTATAAAACGGATGGAGACCAGAGACGGTGTCAGCAGACAGCTAGAGTACCTTTTACAAAATCTAATCTCTTTTTATTTCCCTCCCCCTCCTCCTCCCCAACCTCCCAGCCACCCCTCCCCCTTCCTGCAATACAGGCTGGCGGTGACCTTGATGCCTAGACCTTGGTGTGGGACAGCCGGAGCCCTCAAGGTCTCCCTCATCACCTTGGGGGGGCTCTGTGGTGGGAAGGGCACGTAGCGTGAGCAGGGGGACACAGAGCCTGGACAGGCGGTGGCCCCATGGCTGGGAGCTACCCCCATCAAGGTGACCCCAGCACTTGCAGCACCCTGAGATGGGGCCAGCCCTGGGAGGCCCGGACAGCCCAGACCTGGGCCCTACACCCGTCTGCTGCTCTGGGAGCTGGGCCGCCCACACCCACCATAGCAACTGTTCTCCGAAGGCTGGGCTATGGCTTCCGAGAGCCCCAGAGCTCACCCAGCCTTGCACCGCCCATCTGGCCTACCGCGGCTGCTGGACCATGCCCACAGAACTCCCGGGGCCTGAGGACCCCCAGCTCATGCTCTGCGGGGCGGGAAAGCCAAGAGAAATTAAGGGAGGGGCCTCGCCCTGAGCAGAACCAGGGAGAAGACAGAGGCCGAAGCAGGGCCTGCAACAAGCACTGGAAAGGTGCAGAGACATCCTCACCCTCCGGGGGCGCAGCACCCCGGCTGCAGGGCCAGGCGAGCAGAGGAGGTGGCACCAGCCTGCACGGCTCTCGGGAAGGTGACCCGGGCGGGAGAGAGGCTGAGCAGGAGCTGGAGAAGGCCAGGTGGCGGTCTGGTGTGGGGGACAGGCAGGTGGGGGCCAGGGAGGCCACCACGCAGGCCCGGACGGTCGCCTGGGGCCTGGCACCTCCACCCTTGTTCGTCCCGCAGACCGACTGCTGCCGAGGACAGGCTACTCAAGGCAGGATGGGAAGGGGGTGCAGAGGTGGAGAGATATCCAGAGACAGAGAGAGACACAAGTAGGAGAACACGGGGACGAAGGCCACACGGCGGTGGGCTAAGCCCCGTGACGAACCCTGGGCTGCCCCGGGAAGTCCCCCCGCTTCTCAGCAGGACCAGAGGCCCCGGGGACTGGGGTCCTGGACTTGCCACACAGGGAATGAGGGGCTGAGAACAGGGAAGCTGGGCCCTGAGCTCAGGCCTCACCCGGGCACCTCCCCCGGGGCCCCCGGCAGCCCAGGCACAGCTGGCCCTGGGGAGTCTCCTGAGACCGGCCCAGCCCAGGTCCTCGGGTCTGACCCTGTGTGGCTAGCTGACAGCTGATGGGTCTCTGAGCCCTTCCCGAATCCCCCCTGGAACAATGGCCCTTTCAGGCCACTTGCTGGCAAGGGCAGGTCTGGCGGGCGGCCTGTGGCCTGGCAGTGAGCAGACAGATGACTGATAAGGAAAACAGAGCAAGGAGACACCCGGAACCAGCCCCAAGGGAGGCGGGGGTCCCCCCCACTACCCCAGAGCCCTGGGATGCTGGGCCCTGGGGGACGGAGGGCAGCTAGGGAAGGCTGGGCTCAGCCCCTCCCTCTGAGCCATCCTCCATCCTTAGGGCTTTGGGGGGCCGAGAGGGGGTCCCCATGTGGGGAGCACTGGTCCAGGGTAGGGCTGCAGGTGGGGGTGGGGTGCTCCCTCTTTGCAAGGTCTCCCCCAGTACCCCGTCAGCCCATCACCCCCTGCACTCCCTGGCTGAAGCCTCTGGGCCCCAACAATGACCAGCTCTCCTCCGCGTGCCGGCCTCCGTGCCCCCAGCTGCCCTCCCCAACCCGGCGCGACGCCCCGATGTTACCGTCCCAGCCCCATGGCTCCTTCCAGGGAACTCCCAGGCCTCGCTGCAGCCCCAGCCGCGAGCACCTTCTCTCCACCCTGGGCTTCTGCAGCCTCACCTGCGTGTCCACCTCTGGGTGCAGGGGCACACAGCGCCCCAGCGGCAGGCCCCCCAGGGCATGGGGTGGGCAGCGGGAGTGAGGGTAGATGCTGCCTCTTGCACGCACGCACGCGCTTGTGCACACACATACGTCCGTGCGCATGTCCCTTCCCTCCCTTGCGGTGGACCCCTTGCCCCAGGCCCTCAGACTGGGGGCTGAGGGTGGGAGTGGGGCCTATGTTGTAGCTGAACCCACTCCACGAGTTGGGGTGCTTGTGGATGATGGAGGTTATGAGGGGCTGAAGTTCACCCAAGTGCCCGCACGGTGCCATCACCCAGTAGCTGGCCCTGCGGGGAACCCCCTCCAGGCCACAGAGGCCTCTCTCTGCCTTTGCGCCTGGTCCCCGCCCCCCACCCGCTGCTGCCCCCGGGCCCGCCCGCCAGTGCAGGGAACCTCTGGGGACCAGACCATAGCACCTGTCCTGGGCGGGTCCCTTGCAGCCCGGGTCTCACACCCCAAGCGGCAGGCGGGGGCTGGTTCTTTGGGGGCTTTGTATTGTGGTCCAAACCTTCCCTGTGCCAGCCCCAGAGAGGGCCCTCCGGGTCTTCAGGGTCACCCACCCCCTGCTCAGCCTGAGTCTCCACGGGTTTCACATCTCCTGGCCTGAGGCCTGGCCCTGTGTCCCTGGACATCTTGCCCACTGACTCCCTGTCTGACGGCGCCTCGGCCCAAGTGCCCCAGCCCCTCCTCCTCCTCCTCCTCCTCCAGTCTCCACCTGGAATCCTTGATATTAAGCGCCACCGGATCCCGGTTGGCCCAGACACAGGCTTATGTAGGGCAGGCCCTGGCTCCCTGGGGCTGGCTGGCAGAAAAGCGGGTTAAAGCCAGTGAGCCTAGAGCCTCAGGGCGCACATGAAGCAGTTCTTAAAAACCCATCAGGAAAGGAGGGTGGGGGTGGGCCGGCTCTGGGCGGTACCCGTGGCCGGGCTCCTTCCCGGACCCCTGGGCAAACAGAAGGGCGATCCACAGCTGGACAAGCCCTTGCCCAACGTCACTCAGGATCCTCACATTCAGGGAGACGGCAAAGGGCTGCCCGAGGAACAGGCATCCAATATATGCCCGTTTAGTCCCCAATTTCGGTGGTGATGTATTTTAAAATACTTTATTTTCCTGTTTCTCAAAGAAAACTAAGTTTTCCAACTCAAAAGAGACAAAGAGGAAGCTCATAAAGCCAGCAAGGTTAGGTAAACCCTGTGGATTGGCACACATGGGGGCCACCCCCAGGGCAGGGGGGAGGGTGTGCCGAGCAGTGGATGGTCTGGGAATGCAAGCGCAGGGGCAGGGCACAGGGGGTCTCGGGCCCGGCTGGGGAGACCACCAGGTCCTGGTGCGGCCACGTGGTGGGGGGAGCCTGTGGTGCGTCCTCCTCACCGTCTCGCGGAGGCTGAGAGCTGGAGACCCCTGCCCGGGGTGCCCCCAGCCTGCTCACCGCTGACCCCAGCCCCCCAGCGGAGCTGGACAGGCCCGTGGCTCCCCCTCCCCAGACACACCTCTCTCTCCCACAAAATAATTTAATGCAACTCAATGGCTTGAAGTTGATGTAAAAATTATAGGCGTGTGGGGGTGGGCTGGGGTGGAGGCCTCGCAAGAAATCTTTTTGAAAATATAATTGAGTTAATGGAGCCATAACTGTGTCTCGTTTTGGGGTAATTGGCCTGCTTTTTGTCACTCTGTCCATTTACATACTCCTGTTTTCTTTTCTCTATTGATTTTTTCTTTATAAAGTGGGCCACTTTACTGCAATTTTTAAAGCCCCAGTGATGAATAAAAACCTCATCTTCCCACTCATTAAGACACAGGAATTAACCGGGCTCAGGGCCCCACCAGCCAATTTGTGTAACAATCCTGGGCTGCCTTGTTTTGGCTGAGGCTGGGGGGCTGCTTACTGAAGGCCGAGGGGTTCAAAGGCAGCCGGGGTGGGGGAGCCAATTTCCGGGAGGCGGTCCCAGGGTGAGGGGTGCCTCCAGAGGGGCCCACATACAGGGGAAGGAAGCGGAGGACTGGAGGACCCCCAGAAGTTTACGGCCCCCACTGCCCGGGAATCTGGGTCCCCTAGACTATGACCTTGAGACGCTCCTCCCCATCCCGGCCTTCCTCCCCTGCTGAAGGGGCCTAGGCCCCTCCCTCACCCTGCACCTGCCTCCTGGTGGCTGTTAATTCAGAGGCCCCACCCACCTGCCTTTGACCGCAGACCAAGGTCACATTTCCTAAAGAAAATTTTTTTTTTAATTATAAAATCCATATACACAGAAAACAAATGAGTCCAATGGTATGATAGGATATAAAGCGAACGAAGGCAGCACGTCCCCGGCACCCTGGGTCTCCGGATGCGACACCCATGAATGGCCCTGTACCACCTGCAACTTGGTTGTTTTGTTTCATCTCATCCGCCAGGGGGGCGTTTCCCAGGCCTCGGGACTTTGGTGCTAATCCGGGACGGTCCCGGGAAACGGGGACAGATGTGCAGCTTCTGCGTGCTCAGCCAGCCTCCTACTGGTGGATGCTTCTCGTTTCTCAACGTGCCAAATGCTGCGTGGAGGACATCTCTGCTCCCATCATCTTTGTGCCCTTGTGCAAGCCTGTCTGGAAGACAGGATTTCTGGAAGAGAAACTACTAGGCGAAAAGGCAAGCATCTTTCAAATTGTGATCGCTCTTGCCAAATTGCCCCGCAGAAGTGTGCCAACACCCTTCCCCCCACAAGTGTGAGAGATTCGCACAGCTGGATATCCCCGATCATTTTGTAGATTTTTTTTAAGATTTTTATTTATTTATTTGACACAGAGAGAGAGAGACAGCGAGAGAGGGAACACAAGCAGGGCGAGTGGGAGAGGGAGAAGCAGGCTTCCCCCGGAGCAGGGAGCCCGATGCGGGGCTCGATCCCAGGACCCTGGGACGCTTAACGACTGAGCCACCCAGGCGCCCCTTAATAAAATATTTTTAACAAATGGAATCATGCAGAACGCACCAACTCCCAAGGCTCAGCACGATGATTCTGAGACTCGCTGGGGCTGTTGGTGGCATGTATCCTCCCATTGAGGGGTGGCGACCATGGCCTGGGTGGGCCACGTCTGCGGCGGGTCCCTGTGGTTCGAGTCTGGGTTGTTCCAGGCGGGGCTATTAAGGCTGCATGTGAACGTATGTTTTCACCCGGATGGACGCCACGGAAGGGAGCGGCCGGGCCGCGTGGGACGGTCCTGGCACCGCACACTGCGTTCCCCGCGGGGCTGCGCCCTCCTGCCTTCCCACCAGCTGCCCCCGGTTCCCAGCTCTGCGGCTCTCCGCTGGGAGCTGTGTGGCCCTGCCTCACTGGGGTTCCAATCTGCGTTTGCCCGATTAGTCTGCTGCCTTTTGACATTTGTTAATAACGATGCTTTCATCATGCAGAAATTTCAAGCAGTTTGTGTAATACGTTTCTCTTTCTGTTGGCGGTTTTGGGTTTTATCAGTTTCCCTTTAGATCCCAGTCGTGATGGCTTCAGGCCGCAGAAATGGGCCCCTCAGGCTGAGCCCCTCTTACTCGTAGGCGTTTCCAAAGTGCCGGAACCCCCCGCCCGGGCTCACAACCCCCCATCACTCTCCTCTCCAGCCACACCAGGGGGCCCCCCAAGGGGAAGCAGCATAGAGACGGACATCAGTGCCCTCCCCCCGGGGACCCCAACACCCACGCCAAGGGTCCTGTCCGCCATCTGCATAGCTCGGCCCGTTTCTGTCACTCCTCTGACCACGGGCCCCATCCCCAGGTGGAGGCGGCTGGAAGTTACAATTGTAAGCCGCAGGCACCCACAGAGCGAGCCCGCAGGCGGTGGCTGGGGTCCGGAGAGAGGGAGCTGGGTGCAGGCAGGTGCTCAGCGGGGACATGGAGGTCCAGACCGCGTCAGGCCTGAGTCAGGCTGCCTGTTCCACCAGGGCTCTGGGGGCCCCACATCCGTCCCCGCCTCTTCCTGGCGACAGGTGCAGCCACCGTCACCATGGGCCCTGCCGGGTCAGGGGTCTGGACTCTGTTCCATGGCCTGCTCCCCCTTCCCAGCCAGCCCCCCCGAGGAGGAGCCCCTCTCCTCTCGTTCCCTTCTCCTGTCCCCTCTGCCTTGCTGAGCCTCTCCCTCCAGCGCCGGCTCTCTCCTCCCTGACTGTGACCACAGTGTTTCCAGGGTCACTCACTACAGTGGGTTGAATGGCATGTCCACGGGGCACCTGGGTGGCTCAGTCATTGAGCGTCTGCCTTCGGCTCAGGTCGTGGTCCCAGGGTCCTGGGATTGAGCCCCGCGTCGGGCTCCCTGCTCGGCGGGGAGCCTGCTTCTCCCTCTCCCGCTCCCCCCTCTTGTACTCTCTCCCTCTCTCACTCTCTCTCTCAAATAAATAAATAAAATCTTTAAAAAAATAAATAAATAAAATAAATATGGCCTCGGGGGACGCCTGGGTGGCTCAGTCATTAAGCATCTGCCTTCGGCTCAGGTCGTGGTCCCAGGGTCCTGGGATTGAGCCCCGCGTCGGGCTCCCTGCTCGGCGGGAAGCCTGCTTCTCCCTCTCCCACTCCCCCTGCTTGTGTTCCCTCTCTCGCTGTGTCTCTCTCTGTCAAATAAATAAATAAAATCTTAAAAAAAAAAAAAAATGAATGGCGTGTCCACCCAGAGCCTCAGAACGTGGCCTGGTGTAGAGTGAGGGCCTTTGCGGATGTAACTAAGGTAAGGATCCTGAGAAGAGGTTCTCCTGGGATGGGCGAGCCCTAAACCAATGACAGGCGTCCTTGTAAGGGGAGGATAGGACACGCCTCAAGCAGGGAAGAGGAGAAGGCCGTGCGAAGACGCAGCCACAAGCCTGCCGAGGGGTGCCAGGAACAGCCCGGAGCCCCAGGAACTGGGACAGAGGTGAGGCGGGGCTCTCCCTCAGGGCCACACACGGACTAGCCCTGTGGCCTCCAGAGCTGGGAGAGAATCAATGTCTGCTCTTCAGAGCCGCTGACTCCATGGTCCTGTGGGACGGCAGCCCCAGGAGACTAGCACCCTTGCTGGGGGGTCCCTGTGCACCCCCCAAAGCAGGTCCCAAGACAAGAGCTCTGTGGCCCCCCCGGAGGTGACCCCAGAATGCAGGAGTGAGAAGGGGACAAAGGAAAGCCCGATGCAGGTGCGCACCTGGGGCTGCATTCCCCCCAAACACGTGCGTCGGAAATGTCCCCTGAACACTCCCACCTGTGTGCCGGGAGCCCCGCCGGCCCCCAGCCCAGAGTGGACATGTGTTCAAGAAGTCCGTGCTTGGCGTGCTGGGTCGGTCCTGTGGACTCAGTGGGCGGACAGATGTCAGCAGCCTCTGCCCCCCCGGGAACCTAGCTCTTGCTCTGGGACCCCAGGGCGGCCCCCCCAGGGAGCACCCCAGTTGTCACGCTGGAGCACCCACCAGGCAGACAAAGGCAAAACCAGGGCCGCCAAAACTTCTTGGAAATAATCTGATAATCGATGCTTCCGAAGGGCATTGAAGTGTTCCACGTGGGCCCGGCTGAGACCCGTTCTGATGGGGGTGGCTCCTGACCTTCCTGGGCCCCCAGTCCCTTGCCCAGCGCCCCTGCTGGGACTGCTCCTGATAGCCTGTCCCGGGGGGCCCACCGCTCCTGCCTCCACATCTGCCCACGATCCTCGGGACACCCTTGCCCTTTGTTCTCATGCTGCCTCCCACGCTGGCTCCCACCAGTGCTCCCCTCAGAAGCTCCCCCACATCCACACTCCTCCTGAGGACGCGACCTCCTAACGCACATCCCAGCTCAGAGGAAGAGTTGGTCCAGCCTGAAGTGTGACCGGTTTACAGGCAGGGACGAGTCCACCCGAGCTGGGGGCTTCCACTGTGAGTGCCAGAGTCTGATTTTAGGCTTTACCGGAAGTAACCAGTGTCCACAGCCCCCGCAGTGAGCTGTGCTGGGGGCAGGGATGAGCCTGCCCCCACCCCATGTGGGCCGTGGGCATGGGAGGTGGTTCACGTGGTGGGGGCCGCACTGGGCATCAGGAAATGGTGTCTCCCCCGCTCCCTACTCCACTCAAGCACAACCCCTGCCCAAGTCCCCCCATCCCTTCCCCCACCCCAAACAGCCCCAAGCTGGTGGGGGAGGGGTGCCAGCCCAGGGAGACCTGCCGCTATTGCGTGGAAAGGGCAGGTAGAGGGCACCTTCCCAGCAAAGAAGAGCCTCCAGGACGAAGCAGGGCGAGGACGGCAAGAGGGACGTAGGTTAGACCCTGGGAGTGAGTGACGTGTTGGCAAAGGACACGGGGGTGCCTTCTTTTTTGGCTTCAGGAGGTCCTGCTGGCCGCGCCACCCAGTGGTCCTCACCCCCCCATCCACCCCGAGCAAGCGCCAGACCCACGGCCCACCCGGCAATTCCACTTCGCAGGTCTGTGCCCCACGATCTGCATTTCTAATTCCAGGCGCTGCTGCTGGTCCTGGGCCCACACTGAGAAGGCAAGCGTCCCCTGATCGTGGCCAGTGCGTGTGGCCAGGAGCTCTGCCTGCCGCCCGGACCCACCCCACCGCATCCCAGGGCCAGGCAGGCTGAGGGACCCCGCACGTGATCCACGTGTGGCCTAACCTGATTGGCCAGCCTGCGCCAGGCACCTGCCCCAACCCCACGAGGTCCTGTGGTTGACAGGCTGACCTGCTGATGGGAGGTGTCCCCGGGGCCTCACTTTTTCATCAGAAGGATGTGTGTGCCTCGGCCCTTCCGACCCCGACAGGCGAGCCCTGCACTCTCCGAGAGCTACCCTTCCACCCTGCATGTGGCAGAGAGAGGACCAGTGAGGGGCTGCGTGCCCCACGGAGCACAGACCTGAGCCTGTGGCTTGGGGCCCGTCCCAGGCGTGCCCTTCTTGCCCACACAGCTAGGGTTGGAGGGAAAGCCTCCATTCCCAGGCAAGGCCACCGGCAGCCAGTCCAACATCCGGGGTGGAGGGGACTGGGTTCCCAGGGAACCCCTGCTTGCGGCTGAAGCTGGTTGCACCACCTTTCCTGCTTCCTGTCCCACACCGGTTACTGTGGGGTCACCCTGGGGGCCCCCAAGGTCTGTACATGCCCACATTTTGAGGAGCATACAGTGACACCTACTCGAGCCAGGCCCCCAAGATGCTGAGAATGCCCTCGAAGACCCTGCCCCGGGGCCACAGGTGGGAGGTTCCAGACACCCTGGGATGCCTAATGAGACCTCATGCCAGGGTGAGGGCGCCGGCCAGCATCGGCCCAGAGCCACGGGGATGCGGTTGCTGCCGCCCGTGACCACCGAGACCTGGGGTCTCCCGGGCTCCAGGGGGAGAGGAGACCACTGACCCGCCTGACACGGCCTGAGTCCAGTCCCCATCCCGGCACCGTGTGTCTGGAGACAAGGTGGGTCTCAGCTCCTCCTGCTTCGGGGCTGGGAGCCTGGGCTGCTTTCCCTCAGCCCAGAGGGGTGCTCTCTGCGTACTTCCCACCCCAACTCCGTGAGGCCCTCTCAAGGCCGCAACCGGGGAGCAGGTGTCTCTCTGCCCTTTGGAAATTCTGCAAATGTGCTCTCCCTGCTGGGCCCTGAGGCTGCAGAGGGCCTTGGAGATCTACTCCGGGGAGACCCAGAAGGGAGGAGGCCTGGGCCAGCCTCAGGACCTTCTGGAAGGCTCTGAGAGGCTCATGCCCACCTGGGACAGGGCCATTCCCTGGCCCTCACACCCCCTGTCCCCTCTGCCTTCCTGGGCCAGGCCAGGGGCTCTGGTAGGACACAGACACAGAGACAGGACAGTGATACAGGATAATGTCACTCTGGGGACAGTCATGGGGCCAAAGTCCCGGAGAGCACAGTGGCCCCCATAGCGCCAAGCCTCAAGCCCTAGAGGGAGGCTAGGCCTCCCAGGATGGAGCCATGGGGAGGCCGAGAAGGGACAGAAGAGTGGGGTTGGAGGGGAGAGCTGGCTGTCCCCTCTGTGTGCGGGGAGCAGCCAGGGGCCCTCCCTGACGTCCGACACGCCTGAGGTTTCGGGCCCTGGATCTGTCTGGTCCCTGGAACTGGCCCGTGGCCCAGCCCAAGCTACAGTGGAAGGCTGGTCAGAGAGAGCCGAGGATCCCAGGGAAGGAACAGCAGGGGCTAAAACGGGCAAGGGGGCAGAACTCCAGGAAAATCCCATTCGGAAAAATTACTCTTAAGTGCCCAGGAAGCATTAGAAACATGGACTGCTAACGAGCCTTACGGAGATTAAATTGGAAGCCCGATAAACACCGTCATCTGGTTGCAAAAAGCACATTCTCTCCTTACCCTGGTTGTACTGGTGTTGCGGGTGCCCCACGCCCTCCCAACTCTGCGGGGGTCCTGGGGGCCTGCAGGTGCCTGGGCCGGGGGTCTGGCAGGCAGGAGCGGAAGGGGCTACGACCCCTGGGGCACACCCCCCCACGCCCAGCAGGCTGAAAGATCCTGTCCCCAGGAGCACCCCGGCCCGAGGGGTCCCCCTCACACCCCACCCCCACTGCAGGGTCCCAGCCTCGCCCCCACCCCAGGGGCTATCCCAGAATGCTTTGGGCCAGGGCTCTTGCCTGAAGCGTGACCCCCGAGCTTCTCTAGAAGGGAAGGAGGGGTCTGAGCCCCTGAGGCTGCCCCAGGAGGTACCCCGCCTCCACCCCATCACTTCCTGTCCTGCACACGTGCTCAGACTCGAAGCGGACTTGGTTGGTCTGGGTGTAAAATCCTCACGGCTGCCCGGCCCTGCCGGTGTTGCTGGCTGTTCCTGGGCGGGGGGCAGGCCTTGGGTCCCACTCTGCCCACACTGCGCTCGGACCTCATCAACTACCCCCTTCCCGAGCCTGAGCCTGGCTTTAGGGGTCCCCTTGCAGGATGGACCCTGCTCCCTCAGCCTCTTCCAAGGGCCTGCAGAGGGAGCTCAGTTCCCTCCCGCCTGCAGTGGGAGGGACGACCCGGCATCTAGGCCATTCTGCCCACAGCATGGGACTGGGGTGGGGGCAAAACAGAGGACCCCCCCAGCAGCTGGGCTGACCTGGCCTTGGCTGTGCCCTCCTCCTCTGGGGTCACTGGGCTTGGGACGTCTCTCCTAGAGTGTGCAGTCTAGGGGTGCAGTTGGTGGGAATGGAGAGCAGGAGTGCCCAGGGACTGTTCCCCGGGCAGGGGCAGGGGTGTGCGGAGAAGATGTTTGGGGGGATGGGGTGGCCGTCCAGCCTGGCAGTCCCACGCAGGGCCCCCCAGGTCCCCCCCGCCGGAAGACTCCCAGCAGTTGCTTCCTGGAGCAACTGGAGGCTGAGGTCAGCTGGAGGCCAGTGGCGAGAGCAGGATGGGGGTGCGGATGGGAGGCCCCGGGGCCCCCAGAGGGTTGGGGGTGGCCCGGCCGGCCCAGGAGCCGCAGAGGGCACAGAGAGTGCAGTGCTGCAGCGAGCTCCCAGCAGGCCTCCAACAATGTGGTTTCAATCTAATTGTCCCAAAATATTGTTACAACACGAACCACGTGCCATCCACTCACCTGCAACTAATCAGCAGCAAAGCTACCGAATAAATCGGTTCCACACCCGTGGGGCCGGGCAGCCCGGGGCGCGAACCCAGGCGCCCAGGCCAAGGCCACCGCCGCCGGGGCCTGTTTCCTGTGGGAGCGAGAACGGTCAGGACAAGCTGGGGGCACCCGCAGGCGCTCCTCCTCTCTCTGGGACCCCCACCCTACTCTGGAGAGCAGAGCCAGAGGGGCCAGCCCCTCAGGTCACTGCCCGTCCAGGCCTCAGAGGGTTGGCCAAGGAGCTGGGGTCACGCTGGGGCCGAAGCCAGGCCAGCCGAGGTCTTCCTGGGCCCAGCAAGTCGTCAGTGTGCTCTCTGCACCCTGAACATCGCGTCCTAAGACCATGGCATCCTGAGACCGTGGTCGTGGGGGCCTTCCCCTCCGGGGGACAGCTGTAAGCTCTCCGCGGTGGTAACACATCCACCTTCAAAGCCACCAAGGCCTTTGGGTAAACACGACTTGGGGGATTCCTCCAACGCTCAAGGGAGCTAAGGATGCCCCCGTTCAGCCAACGAGGAGACAGGCCGAACACAGGCCCTCTCGGAAGGGAGCCCGAAGCCCAGGCCTTGAGCTCCAGTGGAGGTGACAAAGCAGAATACTGGAGTAGCGGGCCCTAGGGCTCCTTTCCAAGAGCCTGGACGGTCCCCACGGGGGCCCTAGGGCTCAGCCTTGACGCTGAACAGCGTGTCCCAGGCACCAACCGTGGCGTAACCATGGGTTCCACGTATCTGCCCTCGGGGGGTTGTCTGAGGGTGGTCTGACAAAGACCCTTTTTCCAAATAAGCTCACACTCAGGTTCCGGGTGGACATATCTTTTTGGGGGGAGGGGGCTGTGGGGTTACCGTTGAACCCACTGCATAGAGACAGCCTCCCCTAGAACCCACCTTTGAGAGGTCATATTCTGTATTAGGTGTCATACAAGTAAGTGTTTCTCCTACAGGAATTTTCATGTCTCTGGGACGTAGATACTTTAGAGGTAAGGGAAATGAGGCTCAGAGATGTTAAGCATCTGCCCTGAGGCAGCCCAGCTTGAAAACAGCGGAGCTGCCTCCAGAAGATCTGTGTTCCTCCTGCAGGACTCGGTAAGGCCTGAGAGGGGACCCCGCGGCTTTGTTTGGGCAGGTGCTCAATCACGGACATCCAGACGCCCCACGAGGAGGAGCACCATCCTGGAGCACCACCAGCAGCCTGCGGCTCAGGCTCACACGCCGAGACCATTACTCCTGGCACAGACCCTGTGGGGTGATTCCACGCAGACTCAGTGGCCCAGGAAGGTGGCGGTGTGTCCAACACCACCCGGCTGGCAGTGGTGGGACGGGGTTCTGACTCAGGCTCGCATTCCTGCGGCGGCCCGCAGGCCCAGCTCAGGCCCTGACGGGTTCCCGGTGGTGGCGGGACGACAGAGCATCCCGAAACCAGGGGCACAGGAGGGTGCAGATGCGGGGACCCCACAGGTGATGCCCAGCCCATATCTGTGCCGATGATGTCATCCTTCCCCATCCATCTCTGCAGAAGAACAAAGTGGACAGAACTGCTTTTTGTGGGGCGCCTGGGTGGCTCAGTTGGTTAAGCGACTGCCTTCGGCTCAGGTCATGATCCTGGAGTCCCGGGATCGAGCGGGGAGTCTGCTTCTCCCTCTGACCCTCCCCCCTCTCATGCTCTCTATCTCATTCTCTCTTAAATAAATAAATAAAATCTTTAGAAAAAAAAAAGAACTACTTTTTGTGTCCGGTAAGTGGGGCTGGCCTGGCAGCCCAGGAGGCGGGCTCAGGACACTGACCCTCAGACGGATGGGGCGGGGGGCGGGGGGCAGGGAGCCCCTGTGTGCCTCCCACGGGGCCCTTTCCTTTAGAAATCATTGTTTTCATGTGCTAAAACATATATGACATATAATCAGCCCTTTTAACTTTTTTTTTTTAAGTAAGCTCCATACCCAGCGTGGAGCCCAATGCAGGGTTTGAACCCACGACCCTGAGATCAAGACCCGAGGTGAGATCAAGAGTCGACACTCCACCCACTGAGCCACTCAGGCGCCCTCTGTATTTGACTTTTTAAGGAACTACCAAACCTCCTTCCTCCTTCAACCCATTTTTAATCTTTGAAAAAAAAGAGATTTTGTCTCCATTCCCTCTCCTGGGCCAGAGGTGAACCTGGGAAGGTGGGAAATGCCGGGAAGCTGCTTCAGGCGGGTAAGGTGAACCTAAAGGCCACGCATCCACAGCCCAGGCCGGCAGTGGCCCTGAGCCGCCGGGGGGCCTGCAGGCAGCGGTGTGGGGGCCCTTTGACCCGCTGGCTGCCTGCAGCCTGGACCAGCCTGCATCTCGGTCCCAGCTCTGACACCCTCCCCTCCACCCCTGCCCAACTCGGCCCAGTAGTGACTCCATCACGCTGTGCCTCGGTTTCCCCATCTGTCAAAAGTGGATAGAACAGGATGGACTCTCTGGAGGTTCCTGAGTGTGGAGGCAGACACGGCACGGGGCTCCGCGTTGGTAACCTTGGCCTCAGGACACACAGTCCCCCTCTGGGGAAGAGGGTCCTAGCCCCTCCAGCGCCCAGCCCAGGTGTCTCAGGGACCCTGTCGTCACTGTGTCGGGCTCATCTCCCTCTAAGCTGCTCCCAGGGCCCCAGGGCAGGGCCGGGCTCACAGCCGGTGGGGAAGTGCCCTGGCAGCCTGGAGGCGGAGAGCAGAGGGGCGCACGCTCCTCCCTTCCTCACTGCCTGCCCCTCCCTGGGGGAGAGGGGCGCAGGCTTTGAGGGGCTGACCAGCGGCCCACGGGAGGCGGCTGTGCGCGGCTCGCGGTTCTGTCCACCAGGGGGCGCCTCTGCGTTCCGCCATCACCCTGGCCTTTCCCCAGGGGCTGGGGCGTCTTGGTCCAACATAAACCGCTGGCTCTGGGCCTGAGGCGCGCCCAGTGTGTGCGTCTTTCTGGACTTGCAGAACCCAGTACGCATGTCTCTCCCCATCGTGGGCCCCAGGGGCCGAGGTCACAGGGGGCCGCTGCCCCACCCTGCGCAGGCCAAGGAGGAGCTTGGAAGGGGGGGCTTGAGATGAGGGGAGCATCCCAAACAGGTGATCGCAGCGGAGGGGTGGGTGCGTGGGGCCCATGGGGAGCCTGCTTGGGATGCCCTGGCCTTGCACACTGTTCCCAGGCCGGACGGGACCCCGGCTGCCCAGACAGGCTGCTTCTGGGGGGTCCGGCCTGTCAAAGGTGAGGCAGGGGGCTCCAGACTGGACTCAAGGCCCTGGCCTCCCTGCTCTGGGGCTGCTCAGATCACCCCGACTGCTGCGCGGACCCCCTCTGGGCCCGGCCTTTCCAGAGGAGGGGTTGGCCTTCCCCCAGGCCCGGCTGCCTGACAGGATCCACAGATGGCCCTGCAAAGTTTCTTTAAATGCATGACTTCTTTTAGCATGTGTTAGAAAAAACAAAACCAACACATCACGCCTCCGACTTCACAGATATTAACGCTTGGGACAAGATCAGGTTAAAAAGAAACCTGTGAAATGACAGGAGGCGCGTGGACGGAATAGTGGTTCGGGGTCCGGGGACACTCAGGTTCAGGACGTGGCCCCCCTCTCCCACCATACAGGGGCCTGGGTGAGGAGCGGGGAGGGGCCTGAGGGGGCCCCTCCAGCCTCCCCCCCTGCAGGTGCAGCGATGCTCCCAGCCGCCCCCCCACCCCCCCGCAGGTTTTCCCTGTCAGGAACCCTGGCAGGCAGGCCACGGGCTGGGCAGTGACTCCTAGCTGGCCAGGGCCCATTTGCTCTGCACCCTGCCCCCGGGGTGAGGTGAGAAACCTGACCGGTCTCCAGCACAGATGGGAAACCCCACCCCAGGGCCCGCGGCAGGACAGGTGTGGCTGGGCTCCCTCCCACACCCACACAGGCCTCGGGCCAGGGCGGCGAGCCCAGCCCCACAGCGTCCCCACACAGACACTACGGCTGCCCCTCCCCCACCCAGGGCCCAGGATCCAGGCCGGAGTCCCAGGCCCTCAGCTGGGGGGTGGGGAAGGGGCTGTACCCTAGGTGGGGAGCACCTGCTTTGATGGCAGGGCTGGAAACTTCCAGCTCTAGTTAGCAGTGGGGCTTCAAGCAAGCTGCTTGGTGCTCTGGGCCTCTGCATCTGGTTGTGGGGGGCCCGCCGCTCAACAAGCATCACAGGTGACCCCTGAAGCCCCTGAGACCCAGAGTCCCCCCCACATACACACAGCTTGCCTTCACATGGATCAGAGGGCTAGGTCCAGGCCCTGGGGGCAGGGATCAGGACCAGGCAGAGCTTTCCCACATCCTCCCTGGTGGAGGGGGCTGGGAGGTGTCCCTCCCAGGGGACCCCTCCTGTGGGGGCTGCCTTGAGCACCCATCAGCCTCACCCAGGCATAGTGGCCCTGACTCCTCCTTTGTCCCCTTCTTCATTCGTCCCAGGCACCATGCTGGCATTGGGCCTAGCCGGGGAGAGGTGGGCCAGGGTCCAGGCAGCAGCAGGAGAGGCCTGTCCTGCCGGGCCCAGTGGCACAAGGGCCCCCAGCCTCTCCGGAGCTGGCTGAGTCCCCACAAAGGAGATGTGACTGGCCGGGAACAAATTCCTGGCAGAGCAAAGAGCAGAGCCTCCTGGGCAGGGCCATGCAGACGTGGTCTGGGGGACTAAGAAATAGGACTTGGGACCGTTGTGGGGAACAGGGGGTGGGAGATGGCCGGTGCCTGCTGGCATTGGGGTGCAGAGGGCTGTGTCCTATGCCAAGCCTCCCTGCTTGCCTCCCTCTCTGGCCGGGGGACCCCGCTCCTGTACTCCGGCCTCATGGGGACATGGGGACATGGTGCTAGCAGTCCTGAGGGGGAGGCAGGACCCGGATGGTGGGCATGGGCTGAGTCTCCTACCGCCCCCAGCCCGTGAGCTGCTGTCACACGGGGGTCTGAACGTAGAGCCAGAGTCCTGGATTCCAGGCCCAGCCCTCACCACAGAAACATGGGTTCTTGTCTTGAGCCGGCTGACCACTGCCCAGGGACGGACACGCGGATGCAGGGGTGCCTGCTGGCTCGAGGGGACCAAGGGGAGCCTGGTGCCATGGGTGAGGTGTGCCCAAGAGTGGAGGGAGGCAGAGGGGACGTCCTGACCAGGAAGACGCCTGCGGAGGGGAGGTCAGCACAGTCAGCCCAGGCCATACATCCCTGGCTGGGTCTGGAGGGGCCAGGGGCTGCCATGTGAGCTCTGAGGAGCAGGCTGTCTGTCCCTCTCCCTGCCTGGAGCTCCCGGGCCTCAGGGACAGCTGAGGCTGCAGAGGGTGAATGGGCCGGGACCCAGAGCCCCGTCCCGGCCCAGACCCACCCACAGCCCCACGAGGCCCACCGTCTCCTTACAGGATCTCACTCATGCACAGGAAAAGCAAATTAAAGGACAAAAGGCAAACTTGATGAGCTGGGCCTGTGGGCCTTGTGCATCCCCGGAGGAGGCTGAGCGGGGCTCTGCAGGCCGATCGGGGTCTCAAGGAGCAGAAGAAGAGAGGCCGCAGCTAGCCCGATGACTCTGCCGAGCACCGCACCGGCCACCAGGGACCTGCCTCATGAAAATGCAGAAGGCCGGGGTGGGGTGGGGGGGAGCTCAGTGGGCTGATTGTGCCCTCCCCCCAGGGACGGCGACCTTGTCCTCAGCGGCACAGGGGAGCTTTCCCAGGGCCCTGGAGCGTGCGCGTGCGCGGTCCCAGGGGATCCACATCAGCCAGACAAGCCACAGACCCTCTCTGAGCCCGTTTCCTCTTCTGTGGTTTGCACTTGGCCGGCGTGAGACCTGCTGGTGGCAGTAACACGCTCAGGCCGGTGTAGAGACGAGGGTAAGCCCTCTGCGCGGGCGGGCACAGCCTACGCCCCCCTGCAAGCATGCAGAGCCGGCCTGGGGCGTTGATGTGGGGAGTCTACTTCTGTGTAGCCAGGGGCCTGGAGCTGGAGGCTGGGTGGGGACCTCACCCTCCTCCCTCCCCGGGGGCTGCTCCCGGGGGGAAGCAGGTGGGCTTAGGGCCCAGCTCCCAGCTCCCAGACTGGGGGCCTTCGGCTCAGTGTTTCTATTCCCTGCACCTCCAGTGTCTCATTGGTGGGATGGGGAGCAGGATAATGCCTTTCTCCTGGCGTTGCTGTGACTCGGAGGCGGTGTGCCCTGTGCACAGTGAAGCGTGGGTCAGCTTGAGCCACTACGTCACTGGCCTCTCCTGAGCCTTAGTCTTTCTTGGCCTCAGTTTCCTATTTAAAAATGAGTTAAGGGGCTCCTGGGTCACTCAGTGGGTTAAGCATGCAACTCTTGGTTTTGGCTCAGGTCGTGATCTCAGGGTGGCGAGATCGAGCCCCACATCATCACGCTCCACACTTAGTGGGGAGTCTGCTTGAGACTCTCCCTCTCCCTCTGCCTCCTCCCCCCCCTTGCACGCTCCCTCTCTCAAAAAATAAAAATAAAAATAGGGGCACCTGGGTGACTCAGTTGGTTAAGCGTCTGCCTTCAGCTCAAGTCATGAGCTCAGGTCCTGGGATCGAGCCCCGCTTCGGGCTCCCTGCTCGGCGGGAAGCCTGCTTCTCCCTCCCCCCACCTCCTGCTTGTGTTCCCTCTCTCTCCCTCTCTCTCTCCAATAAATAAATAAAATCTTTCAAAATAATAAAATAAATTAATTAATTAAAAATAAAATAAAATAAAAATGAGTTAATAGCAGCAAACTCCTGGTGTCCATATTTGAGACAGGACTTTGTAACTACCGTGGTTTCCCCTCCAAGTGCCTTCTGGGGAGCGTCGAGGCTGTTCTGTCCCTCAGGTGTGAGGACAGGTGTCCAGGGGGCTGTGAGCACTCCTTTCAGGTGCATTTGAGCAACAGAACCTCCCCACCCATGAACGCTGCAGACGCCGAAGCAGTGGCTGTTCCGGCCACAGAGACCAGAACACACGCTAGGATCCGCGAAGGCCACGTTTGCCGACTGGGGGCTGCCCCAGGACCCCGGGACACATCTTTTTGTAAGTACATACAAATAAAATGTGTTTGTGTATATTGACTCTGTTTCCAACAGCTTTTTTTTTTAAATTTATTTTAGTAACCTCTACACCCAATGTGGGGCTCGAACCCACAACCCCAAGATCAAGAGGCACCCCCCCCCCAGCAGCTCTTTTTAAAAAGATGCGGTGGTGAGGCGCCTGGGTGGCTCAGTTGGTTAAGCGACTGCCTTCGGCTCAGGTCATGACCCCAGGGTCCTGGGATCGAGTCCCACATCGGGCTCCCGGCTCAGCAGGAAGCCTGCTTCTCCCTCTCCCACTCCCCCTGCTTGTGTTCCTGCTCTCGCTGTCTCTGTCTCTGTCAAATAAATAAATAAAATCTTTAAAAAGATGCGGTGGCATCTGCCCCTTCTCCTCCCTTTAAAGTAAATCGCTGAGCCACTTGGGAGTCAGCTGGAGACGCCGTGACATTGTCCGAACACTTGGCCATCCCTCGGGCTGGCGTGGAACAGTTGGGCAGCCGATGTGCAGGGAGGGCTTTAGTGCATCTTCCCACCCAGGGGACGCACCGTCTACTGGGTCCCACCCTGCTCCTGCACAAAAGCCCTGGTTCTGTCCATAGTCCCAGAGAGCAGACCCCCTCAACCCTGGGGGTCCAGGACCCCGTCTGGGCCGCGCACCGCAGTCACTGGTCCCATCTCTTCAACCGCTTTCCTGGAGAATAGACACCCCCCCTTTTGTCTTTTTCTCCACTGACCCTGGAAAGCCTCTAGAGTGGTTGTTCTGCAGAACGTCCTTGGATTGGGGCTTTCCTTCTTCCCTCGATTCAAGGTAGGCATCCTCGACGAGAGCATCACACAGGCGACGCTGTGGGCCACTGCGTGGGAACTGAGGCTCTGAGGGGCGGGGTGCGGCGGTCACCACCGCTGGGCCTGGCTGGAGCCCATCTCCCCAATGCCTCTGGCCTCCCACCGGCCACTGCGGGGGCCCACGGGCGCCGTCTGCCGCACCCAGGCCCCGACGGCAGGGCTCCTTGACCTGGCACCTGTTCTGTCTCCTCTGAGCTGCCCGGGGGCCAGCAGGGAGCAGATGGGACCCAGGAGGGCTAGAGGTGAAGGGCGGAGTGCCTGGGGTGTGAGGCTCAGGGCTCCTTGGAGGGCTGGGTACAGAGCAGCACCAGGAGAAATCTAGACAGGAATTGGCACACCCTTTCCCTCGGCAGAGTCTCAAGGAAGATCCGAAAGGTGTGGGCCAAGGGCCCCTGGGGTGCAGGGTAGGACCGCAGTCCGGCTGCGTAGGGGATGAAGGCTGGACCAGCCTGATTTCTCTCTCTCTGCAGCTGCCAGGGCCCAGAAAGGAGGCTGGGGCTGGGGGGCTGGGGGAGGGACGCATCACTGACTTCCCAAGCTCTTCTCTGACAGAATCCCAAAGGTGGTGAGCCTGGAGGAGAGGGGAGCCCCTGCCCGTTCAGTGTGGGGGCTCTGAGGGCCCCTGGGAAGGCCTTTCCGTTGCCGTCTCTGGCTCTCCAAGTACGCGGAGGTCAGCGTGTGGTTTGCATCGGCCAGGGCCCTGCAAGCCCACCCAAAGAGAGCCCTGGGGGCACCTGCTGCAGGACGGAGGGCACCGTCCTGGGGAGGAAGGGCCGGGACAGAGGCACTCATGGAGCCCAAGGAGAGCAGAGCGGTGAGAGCTGGGTAAGGGGCGCACACAGACCTCTTCCACCCCCTGCTGTCCTCACCAGCCTGGGCCTCCCCCTGGCCCCGCCCACCCAGGAGAGGTGGCCCTGATTGCAGGCCCCTGGAGCAGCAACAACCCCTGAGGGTTGGAGCAACACACAGCAGGGGGGGGGGGGGCAGCGCGTGCAAGCCACGCCCATCGGGCCCCGGGAACTCGAATCGATAAACAAGCATAGAACAAATTCCATTTTGACGAAAGCATCACCAAACCGCAGATTCCCAAGCCCCGGGATGGGGGTCCGAGAGCCCACGGCCCCAGCCTGGCCCACTCACCCACCAGTCAGGGTCCACCCCGATGGGAAGGGGAGTGCATTCTGCTGTCCAGCCTGGTTCCCAGGTCTCCCCAGCGGACAAGCAGCGCCCTTTGAATGTCCACTGTGTTGCGACATGGGGACAGCCATCCTGGGGATTGGGATGGGGTCGGGGAGGACAAAGGCCCACTAGGCCTGGAGCTTGGGGATGGTTTGTGGCTTATCAAGGTCCCTGGTTACGTGTGGGCCTAGGAGGGATGAGGACGAGTTGGGAGAAAGACTGGGTCAGGGAGGCCAGGGGTGGGGCAGCGACACACAAGGGACGAGGCTGAGAAGGGGACTTTGAGTGAGAGACAAGACACCAGGGGCAGGATGGGCAGGACTTGGTGTAGCCAGAGGTTAGGGGTGGGGAGAAGGGGCCCCTACAGCCCTGGAGGGAGCCGTCAGCCTTCTGTTTCCATGCTCCTGCCATACCTCCACCCCAGGGTGCCTGGGGATGTTCTCAAGTGGGGGGCTTTGCCAGGACGGCTGTATCTGCAAAATGCCCCGAAGCCCACGGAGACTTCTCACCAGCTTTCCTGAGGCCAGAACACCGTCACCTACAGCGACCGGGACGGGCTCAGCCTGGGTGCACGGAGGCCCCCGGTCACAGTAGGGGTGGGGTCAGAGCTAGAGCGGTGTGCCCTGTGCTGATCTGATCTCTGCCGGACAGAGAGTGGTCCGCGTGAGCAGTGAGATGTGCTCCTGGAGGGGTGGCACCCCCTTTCCTAGTGCTTCCCCCCACCCCTGCGCCCCCAGCCCACTCCAGGCCCCTGAGCTGGGCAGGGAGGCATGAGCCTCTCGCCCTCAGAAGCAGTCTGCCCAGCCGGCCTAGCCCAGGAAGCCAGGTCAGCTGTGTGGCTCCGGGCCGTGGACACAGCCCCAGGTGGGAGGAGGGACCCATCGGGTGTCCTGCTGGTATGACGAGTTTAATTAATCTGCAGTATGTCATGTCTTGGACAAAGGCGGTCTGAACCCCGTCAGACAGACCTGGTTCAAATCCTGCTGTGTGGCCTCGGGCAAGCGACTGAACCTCTCTGTGCCCTTGTCTTCGAGTTTAACGTCATTTCCATGGCAGCGCAGCCGTGGAGACCCACAGTGCCAATGCCGTAAATGCAGCAGGTACAGGTGGGAGCCAGAGCCGGTCCTCTTCCCCCCCCCACCCCTCCCCACCCCACGGCTGGGGGGCCTCCAGACAGAGTAGTTTGCCAGTCCTCTCGGGGGGCCTGGGGCTGGGAGTGTGGTGGCCCAGCAGAAGACCACCAAGCCCAAGGAGGGGTCAGCTCTGCTTGGGGTAAACAGAGGACGGCTGAGGAGGCCACGGGGGCCTCTGCCCCTGCCAGGTGAGTGGGAAGCCCTGTCCAGCAGGGGCAGGCAGCTGGGAGCCTAGTCCATGGGGCCAAGCTGGGTTCTCTCTGTTCTCACTGCCCTCCCCCCATCTTTGCCCCTCCCCCTCAATCTTAGCCTGGCTCCTCGGGCTCATGTTGGTCCCATTTCAGCAGCTCAGGTGCTGGGGTGGGCTGGTCTGCGGGCTGGGTGGCATCCCAGGCCCTCGCCCCCGGTACTGACCCTGCAGCCTGTCCAGGTCTCCTGGGTGGTAGTTGGACGGGCCGCGTCAGAGCCACCACAGAGCTTGCTGGTCACCCCAGGCTTCCCAGGCCTCTCTCCGGGGTAAGGCCAGGGCGTCTGGGTTTGCACCAGGGACCCCAGAGGGCCCCTGCACTGCCACATCCTTCGGAAGGCGCTGAAGGCCGGGCCCAGGAATGGGCAGGGCCGCGGGCCGTGCAGAGGTCCTGCTGAGGACCCATCCGCTGGCTCTGTGCCCGCCGCCCTCCTGGGGCTTCGGAGACCTGAGCGGAGGTCTGCTCTGCAGGAGCCTTAACTCCCCTCACGACCCCAATAGGACAAGGCCTGTCCAGCCCGGAGACGAGAGAGAAGCAGCTGGGCCTCTTTATAGGATGAGGGAGCCCCGCGCAAGGTCTTCAGGCACCAGACCCTCTGCTTGAGGGGACAAGTGAGACCACGGTAACTTGCTCCCCTACCGCGGCCCCTGGCCACCCTCTGCTGTCTCTCCTCTTGGGCTCCCAAGGGCCTCTTCCCCCGCAGCCCGGAGGTCTCTGGGCACCCAGTCAGGGCTCCCCACTTCCTGCACCTCTCTTGTGAAGGACGTCCTTGGTGTCCTCAGCTGGAAGCACCCCAGAAGACCCCATTAGGCCCAGGTCACACAGCAAGAGAGCCAGGATGGGAGGGGTACAGAGGTGGCTCGAACCCTTGCAAAGTGCCCTCACACCTGCCGAGGCTCCGCCTGGCCACCGGGGCCGCACAGCCCCTAAATTGTGCGAGGGATTCCCGGCCCCCCAGAAGGCCTTCTTCATGCTAATGGCTTTTCAGGGATCCTTGTGCACCCAGGCCCCCAACTCCCAGCCAGCATGATTAGCAGTGAATTCAACGCCAGGAAAATTAATTTCCATCCTCAAGTTTACTTCCGGGGAAGTTTGCCAATTAACTCCGCAAATCAAGGCGCCCAGAGTAAAAGAGAGAGGCAGGCAGAGACCCAGGACAGTCCTGGTGAGGGGTGTGGGGGGAAGTGGGTGTAGACCCCATCATCCTCAGGAGCTTGCAAGGCCGCAGACAGAGGAATTAGGGGCCGCCCCCAGCCCCTACCCGGGTAACCCATGGCCACTACCAAGTGGCAGGAGGGGCGAGGCTGCCGTAGTCTGGGTCTTCTGGGCCATTGCTGCGAAAGTGTGTATGTGTGTGTGTGTGTGTGTGCACGTGGGCGCATGCATGGGCACTGGGGATGGAGTCTGGCACAAGGGGGCACGCGTGCGTGTGTTGGGGGGGTTGGGCTGGGAACCCCGGCTCTCATAGTCTAACACGTGTGAACAACGCTGACGGTTTAGCACCAGGTCTGAAGGGCAGCGGCTGGTGGCCTTGGATCCTGTGACCACCAGGGCCACAGTGTTTCAGGTGTCCTGGTCCTTCACGTACTTTCTTTCTCCCTTTTGTGCAAAGCCAGGCCCCTCCACTTCAATGCCGGGTCCCACCCTGGCAGGCTTGGCTCCCCCACCCCTCATGGGTCCCCTGCTGGTTCTTGCCTTGCCCTGCAGTCCGGGCACGGGGTGGGGAGGGGGCAGAGGGGTGCCGCAGGAACCAAGGAGACGCACCTGCGGGGGCTGTCTGGGCCCCCAGGCCTCGGCCTTGCAGAGAGTGCCAGCAGGAGTCCGCTGGACCCTCCAGAGGCTTCAGAAACAGGAACACGATCCACACACAGGCCAGGAGAAGGGGGGCAGAGCCAAGGGAGGGCTCCTGACAGTGGGGGGCGGGAGGGTTCTAAAGGCACCGGGCAGGCTCCCTCTGGACCTGAGGAACCAGCCCTGCTTCCCACGGGATGAGTGGAGGACCACTGTGCCCACGATCCCAGGGCCCTGGGGGACAGTCCTGCCCAGCAAGCTTCCAGATGTCTGGCTCAGGAATGCTTCCCCAAGCCCTCTCTGCAGCGTCCAGGAACAGAAGGGCAAGGCCTCAGAGTGACTTTTCACCGCTTTTTAAAAGGCAGCCCAGAATATTCTACTCCTGCTAGCCTAAGGCCACGGCCAGCAGCTGCAGCTTCCTCTCCATCTCCTGCTGCTCCGCCGATTTCAGCCAGGCCATTCCTGTCCCTCCGGTGGAGGGACTACAGCCCTCTGCTGATGCCCTAGCTGCCCCCATCAAGCCCCAGAAGTACTTAAAAACGTAAATTAAAATAAATTGCATTTTGAAATCATAAGTAGGGGCCATTTTATCGCCTTTATTGCGTAACAACCACTAATGAAGTCCAGTCCCTGCGGCCTTAATCACCTGGAGACTAAAGTTCAGTTCCTGTTGTCCACGCAGGCTGGGGGATGCTGGGGTCCCATCCACGCACCTGGCGTAAAGCGAGCGTAAATACATTTATGGGCAGAACCAGAGGCCTCGGGAAGGTCCTGGAGGCTACAGGTGGAGTCTCTGCCTCCTGAGGGATGGGTCAGGGGGTCCTGAGGGATGGGTCAGGGGGTCCTGGGAAGAGAGGCCTCTGGGTCTGGGGCAAGAGGGAGTGGGGGCCGAGACCTCCCCACTCTCTTTCCTGACCAAGGAGAGCGAATGCAGAGATGGCAGCCCCTCCACACTCATTCCTCACCCCCAGGGACAGGGGAGCAGAATGGGACTGGCCCGGCAAGTCTCAGGCTAGAGGCCAGGATTAGCCGCACTCCACAAGACCAGGGGCTAGCCTGGCTTCCCCCGCCCCTCCTGGACATGGCCACTTTCCTGGCTCTTGCACCACTATGGGAAGGGGCCAGGAGGGCGAGAGTCCCCTCCTCTTTCTACACTCTGCCCTAGGAGTCTGCAGGGGTGAAGCTGAAAGTCGAGTAATGGCTGTGGTTGGCACCTGAGCTCCCCAGTCTCCTCCCTGGCAGGACAGGTGAACACGCAACTGTGGTCCTCGTAAACCTTCTGTTCAGCCTTGCGGTTTGAACAAGACTATGTGCCCAACAGAGAGAGGCCAAATGCCAGCCGCGACCACTTGTGCCAGACTCCATCCCCAGCGCCCACCAGCTCAGCCCCCAGGGCCCCCCAGCCCATTAATCCTTAACTGCCTCTGGGCTAGCGCTGACCCCCGAAAGCAAACAGGAATAGGATTCCTGGGGAAGGGACACTCCGGTTAGGGGCCACCTGAAGTAGGTTTGGGGTAGGGGTGGGGGCCAGGGGAGAAGGCTCATCCCCCCCAGCAACCCGCCCCACCGATGTTGGAGAAGGTTACTGTCTCCCCAGTTCGGAGCGCTGCGGGCCCCCAAAGCGGAGGTGGAGGTAGATTTTGGAGCCAGAGCTGAAAGCCCAGCAGGGGGTTGGGGCAGGGGCAGGGGCAGGGGCGGAGGTCCCCACTGTTTGCTGAGGTCCCTGCAGCAGCCTGGGGGCAAAGGCGTCCCGGCAGAAAGCAGGGGAGGGGGCGCTTCCTCCAGAAATCCGCTGGCTTATTGTTACACTTTCCGAGGCCGGGGCATTTTTCCAGGAGGTTGTGACAACCAAAAAATAATAATAATAACGCCCCTCCCCCAGCAGCAGGAATTCTGGAAAAAACAGCAGCTGCGGTGATCGGGCCCAGAAAAAACCAGGTCAGGCGCCGCGAAGATCTAATTTAGGCGCGCACCGACCGGCATCCGCAGCGGCCAGCCGCGCACCCGCACCACCGCCCTCGCGGCTGGGGTGCGGGGTTCGCGGCCCGGCGG
This sequence comes from Leptonychotes weddellii, assembly GCF_054177405.1. Taxonomy (NCBI): domain Eukaryota; kingdom Metazoa; phylum Chordata; class Mammalia; order Carnivora; family Phocidae; genus Leptonychotes; species Leptonychotes weddellii. Next base: position 1,386,797 of record NC_138383.1, on the reverse strand, counting down.
CTCCAGCCCCGCAGGACCAGGGCGCGCGCCGGGCTTGCCGCGTCGTGGCCCGAGTCTCGGGCGAGACCCTGCCGTGAGGGGCTTGTCGCAGCGGCCTGGAGGCCGACCCCGGAAGGGGGACTGCGCGCCGGGAGGCTCGGGGGCTACCTCGGTGTTCAACAAAGCACCCAATCAGTGGGGGAGGGGAAGGAAGAGGATGCCGCCGCCGCCGCCGTCGGGAAAATAGAGCCCGACCTCAATCAGAAGTGACAGCAGAATGGGCCGCGGGCGCTGGCGGGCCAGGCCCGGGCTGGACCACCAAGCCCCCATCCGCACCTCTGTCTTCCGCGGGCCACGCGGGACGCGCCTTTATCCGTGGGCTCCGGGGCGGCTCAGAGGTGAGGGCCGGCTGGGCCTGGAAAGTTCTTCGAGCTGACGCCCACTCCCCACCGGCTGCACTGGGTCCGGGGTGGAGGGCGCAGTGGGTTCCGTGAGCCCTGGTCGTCGGGGAGGGCGCGGAGCAGGCCCTGTGGAAGCGCAGGCGTTTCGCGCGCAGTAGCCAGGCCGAGCCTGCTCGGTCCCCACTGTCCCGCCGAAGGTCCTGCGGGGGGGCCGCTGTCCCGGCAGACGCTCCGGCCCCCATGGATGCTCCGAGGGCCCGAGACTCCGGAGCCAGTGCTGGGAATTTCGACGTTTCGAAGGACCCCGAGGAGCAGCCCCAAGCCTGCTCGGGAAAAGGGCACCGAGTTTGCCGTACGGGGAGGGCTGGCGGGCGGCGCCGAGCGGGAGAGGCCGCAGGGGACACAAGGCAGGCAGCTCCAGGCACCCCCCCGCCCCCGGGTGTGAGTTCCTGTCTCTGGGGCAGAACAACAAACAAATAATTCTCGGTATTTCCCAAACTGGGGAACCGGGGGTGAGAAGGAAGGATGGAGAGAGGAGGGGACAGGGTCGAACCCGCTGTTTTTTTACTTTAAAAATTATATATTTTATGTCACAATCGCTTTTCGTTAAGACCACAAACATCCAATTTGGCTTGGCGTAATAAAATCAGCCGGAGCTCCCTTAAACGGAGCCATTCCGGTGAATTAAGTTGTGAAATCTAATCTATTATATCCATAAAGGAGAATGCTTTCATTGTAAATTCAGGCTATCAGGCAACTATACCTGGGGCCAGCCTCCCTTTCGGATTTGCTACTTGAAGGCTTATCAAATTACTTCAAAATGCGGGGCTACCCTCTCCATATCTCATGGCAACAAAAATTAAATGTGGCAACATTTCTTTTAATAGTAGGAAGAGGTCAGGTACAACGGCCCCGACAAGGGGTATAATTAAAAAAAGACTTTCCCCCCTCAACCTCTTCTCTGTGTTGGGAAGCACGGTTACTATTTTACGAATTAATTCGAGTTTTTACAACAATCTAAACGGGCCAAGACTTCCTTCACGTTCTCTCCTCTGTGGCTGGAAGTGTCTAGGGCACAGCGGCCGGGTGGATGGCACGTGGTCCCGGAAGAGCTCGGACACCCGGACGCCCGGATCTCTGGCCCCGGTGCTGGGACCTCGTGGCTCAGCCCCCAACCGACGGCCCGCGTCCCTGCCCACAGTCTGCACACCTGGGCCAGAGAAGGGCCTCGGAGCCCCGCTGGCTCCTTCCTGCACTTGTGCGGGCCCTGAGGCCTAGCCCGCCGTTTGGGCGGTCTCCGCAGTGGCCCGGCCAGACAAAGGAGTCGCCCACGGAGGGGTTAATGCACACCCCGACCCTTCTCTGTCCCCACCCCACACCCTCCTGGGGCAGCGGGAGCAGGTGACGTGCAGCACCCCGACATTTATCTGGTTGGCAAACGGGGTGGGGGTCTGTACTGCTCCTCCTTGCATGGGGGTCCTGGGCCCCAGGCCCTCACCGACCAGACCACACCCTCCCCCTGCAACACCTTCATCCATTTCTGAGAATTAACTGACTCCAGGCTTGGGCCGGGGGCATTGTGCGCTGGCCAGAAACCGGGGTCCCCAAGGACTCTCCACCCACGCTCCCGAAAAGGGGTGTTGGGGGGACGGCAAGGAGGAGGTCGAGAAGCTCCAAACTCCCAGATAACCAGAGGACGCGGCTCTCTGTCAGGCCTGCGGAGATTTATGAGGCGCTGGCGGAGTTTCGGCCAGGCCTCCCCGAGGCGGCCAGCGCACCCCGCCTAATCTTTGACTTCCATCTAATTATTTTGTTCCTGCCACTTTCAACTCAGTGTCCAGAGAAGCAAACAAAGGGAGAATGGGGGATGGGGCCACTAGGCAGTGGCGAGGGATCCGCGGGGGTCCCCCTCAGCACAGTGGGGGCCCCTCGACGCCCCAGGCTCATACCCTGCGTGGGTCTCTGGGAAGGTGAAGGGCGAAGGGTGACCATACCGGGACCGTGGGGAACTCACTCTCCAGCCTGGCTCACCCTCCGCCACCGGTTAGGGTGGGGGCCCGAGCGGATTTCAGAGCCCCGAGCAGTCCGCAGGGCATCCAACGCGCCGCGAGGCAGGGCTCCTTGGGAGGAATCCCTGTGAATGCCCTTGGGCGGCGGGAGAAAGAAAAAGAAATACTTTCCCCTAAATTGCAATGGAGGGGGTTCGGCCGGGTGCGCCCAACCGGAGGTGGTGGAGAAGGCAGAGGAAGGCCGGATTTCTTTTCTTCCCACAAGATAAAAGATCCGCCCAAGCGGGTAAGAAAGGAGTGAAACTTGCATTCATGTTAAAAAAAAAAAAAAATTCTAAAATGGAAAATGACTTTAGTGGTCACCACCCATTAAGTCAACTAAAAACAGGGATAATTAGAGTGTGGGGAATTCGGGGATCATAAATCTTCGGCGTCTTTTCTACTGGAATCGAGAGACTTTACGGTTTGTTGAGTTTTATTCCGGGGCTTTGGTGGACGCGGGTCTGCGCCAGGGCGAGCGGGGACGCGCGCAGCCAGGGCGCCGTGAACCCCTGATCTTCGGCCCCGGAAGGTGGAAACCGAAACTGCGCACTTTGCCCAAAGGAGAGGGCCTTTCCTGCCGTCGGGGACCCCCTCTCCCCAGCCCGGTAACCACGACTTGGGACGACCTGAAGGAGGGTCTCGGGAGCTAGGTATTGGTACAGAACCTGACTCCGGATGGGGGCCTCCTTTTTCTTTCCAGCCCAAACTCCGAGGAGAATATTCAGGTGTCCACGGGGAATGGGAGGTGAGGCATTTTTTATAGCGTTCCCCATCCGAACCCCCACCCCTTTCGCCTAGGCCCTTTGTTCTCATTTATGGGGGGGGGCGGAAGAAAAGGACACAAAATCATCCCTTCCACTTTACTCATCAAATCTCTTAATTTTCAGTCTTCCCCCAAACAGCAAGGAATACATTTCACTCCATGGGGGATTTTCCCCCACCAGGTAGAGGCCAAATTTCCAATTTCCCACGTAGGACTCTTCCTTTTGTGAAACAGTCTCCAAACAAAAACACCCCAAATCCAAACATCGCCTAAAGCCCCATCAATCAGGTGGGAAAGTGGGCAGGAGAAGGTGCATTCTCTTCCTTAAAGTGTCCCCAAATAAAAGCGCGCCCTTTCCTTCAACTCTCTCCAACCCTCCCCTTTGTTGAAAAGACTCAGTCCCATCCTAAGAACAGGGGCGGGGTGAGGGGGGCTACAGGTTCACAATCAGAAGAGCTCTCCCCCCAAAACGATTCTCGGAGGACTTCTTTTGTTTGATGTGGGCATGGGGGAGGGGAAGGAGCCCGCCCCAGGCCGGCTACGGGGCCTCCCCTATCAACCCCCCAAAAAAACAAAGCCCACGGCCTCCCCTAACTGGCAAGTCCGGGGCTCCTGGGGCTAGGAGGGGCTCACTACGGAACTAGGGGAGCTGCCCGCCAAGGTGGGGTCTCCCCATTCCGAGCTTCCTCCGACCCTCCCCCAAACTGAGCATCACAGCTCTAAAAAGAATCCGGGTTTTCCAGGGGATAAGGGCGAGAGACTGCAGGGAACAAAGCGCCGTCGCCCCAGCTCTGGGGCTGAGGCAGGGCTCGTAGTATCTTTGGCGAATTAAACGGAACCTGGAGAAAACAGGCTTTTTCCAAAGGGGCACCAGCTCCCAGGCCCGAGGTGGAGCGGAGGACGGTCCTCCCGCAGGGACTGCAGGCTCAACCCGGGACGGCGTCCACCCCGCGTTTAGCGGCCCTCCCAGAGCCCTTGCAGAAAGACACGCTTGCAGCGAAAGGCTCTTACACACCAACCGGGTTTTTATTCGTTCCCTACCCGGGTGCGCTCTGGGCGCGCGGGAAACAAGGAAACGCACGTACCTGGCGGCGCTCCGAGGGCGGCCTCGCGGGCCCTCCGCTGGCGAGGGGGCCCCCAGAAGCCACTCCCCGCCCGGCTGGTCGCCCCACGGCCCGTCCCTCCCTCCCCGGCGACGCACCCCGCCGAGTCAACTCTTCAGAAGCGCGAGGAGCTTCCTGTCCGGGCGCTGCATCCAGCTGCCAGGGCCCGCGCCTCCTCCCAGGCGCCATCCCCGTAGAAGATCCTCGCGGCCCTGCAGGCCCGGAACGCGGCGCCGAGGCCGGGGAGCGGCGCGTCCCGCCGCTGGGCAGGGGCTCTCGCCGCAGGTCCACCCCCGGCCCGCGCGCATCCTTCTCGGCCTGAGCTCCGCGTTCCCACCTTCCCCGCCGAGCTGCGAAGACGGCCGCGGAGCCCTCGGGGAAGACGAGGAGGCGGCAGCGGCCGCGGTCGGGCAGGAGCCCCGGGGCGGGAGGGGTGCTGGGCGGAGGGGCCGGCGGAGGGGCGGGCAGGCTCCCCGCGCCCCGCGGCCACCGCCCTCCAGGGCGCCCCGCCCCGCCCCCGCCCCCGCCCCGCCTCCGCGCGGGAGTCCTCCCCCCGCGCGCCTCGCCCCCGCGCCCCGCCTCCTCCGCGCTGCACCCCCCCGCCCTCCGGCCGCCGCGCCTCGCCCCCCTCCGCCCCAGCCCAATCGCCGCCCGCCGCCGCCGCTCCCTTTGTCTGGGCCGCAGGCTCGGGCCAATGGCGCTGCGCGGACACGCGGGCTGCGCGCGTCTGGGCCAATGGGCTGGCCGGACAGGCCGCGTGGGGCGGTGCCGGGGCCCCGGGTGTCCGTGAGCTGCCGGGCGGCGTCCGGCAGGCCCGCGCCCGGGGCCGGAATGGCGGCTCGCAGGCCCGTGGCTCGTCGGCCGCAGCCCGCAGCGTTCTCGCCCCTCTCGGAGTCGCCTCCGCTATGCGGAGGGGCGGATGACACTGCGGAACGGGACGACGGCGCGCCCTGGAGCCTGAGGCCCTAGCGGATTTGGGCCAGAGCCGCTGCTGGGCTGCGGGCGGATCCGCCCCGCGCGTCCTGCGCGGTGCGTCTCTCTGAGGACTCGCAAAGAAACGCAGCACTCCGGGAGGCAGCGAGGGTGCCCTGAGAGCCAGAGCCCCCAAGGGAGGTGCCGCTTAGAGGCGTCTCCTCCCCGAACTGGGTCCCCTAGGGTGGGAGTGGAGCCCAGGGGCCAGTCCTGGCCGCACTCCCTGCCTGGCGTCTCTCAGGGTCACCCCGGATAAGGAGTGGCCCTCTGTCCCCCTGAGCGGGGTCATATTGAGGGGGAAATGTCAGAACGCCAAGAGCCGGCACCCAGAGCCTCTCAGATCTGGAGTCTCCACAGCCAAGGCTGTCCACCTGCCGCTCTTTGTCTCCTCCCGGCGGGTGGGCTTCTTCCAGGTCAAGGGAAGGGTCTCTGCCTGTGCCCTCATCCAAGCCCTGTGGAAGGGAGAAAGATCCTGACCCCTGTACAATGTCCTTGTTGTCTCCTCACGGAGGAGAAGGTGACAACCATCTCGAGGATACCAGATTGCTCGTTCTGGTCTCCGTTTCCCTAGGGAAACACACACACACACACACACACACACACACACACACACACACACACTCTCTCTCTCTGGTCTCCGTTTCCCTAGGGAAACACACACACACACACACACACACACACACGAGCACGTCAGCTTGCTTCTACGTGGAGGACTTCTGCCCACGCCACTCCTGTACCTTCTTTGAAAGTAGAAGACACGGTCTTAATTCCACGAGGAGAGACATTCACAACACGTGGCCCCAGGCCTCAGAGAGGGCAGTTTCCAAATCTGGGCTCAAGATAAAATCACAAATAAACCCAAGTAGGAGCCTGAGCACAGCAATCTGTGAAAGCACTGGACGGTTGTAGAGATTGGGAATGTCCTGCTCTGGGGGGTGCGGGCCTGCCAGGGGCGAGTTGCACATGGGATTGAGGTGCTGCCGGCCAGAGGGACCGGCCACATCACGCCCGTCCTGGGACTTTTCGGGTTTGGCTGAGGTTTCTCAGTCCCCACATCACTGGAGGTGTTGGCACCAAAGTCCCCGTGCAACTCCTTATCCCTAAGGCCATAAGACCCGTAAGGCTCCATCGGGGGCTCCCCACTCCAGGCCCAGGGGATCATGAGGCAGGCCCAGGAGGCCAGCCCAGGTCCAGCTGCAGCCCACAGACCCCACCAGCTTGTGCTTGGAAATTCTGCTCCCGGGGATGAAGCGGCCAAGTCCTGCAAACTGACCAGGTTTAGATGCCTCAAGGAGATTGAGTAAAGTTGGTGGTCTAGACCCTTCCTGGCAGTCTCTGTACTCCCACCCTCGAAACCGGGAAATGACAGAAAAATTTAAAATCCATTCTAACCAGGAGCACAAGAAGGGTGCCCCTAGTGGACCAGAGATCCCAAGGGGCTCCGGGGAGATGGGTGGTGGTGAGACCTGTTGCTCGGGCCCGAGGGAAGAGACCGAGCTAAAAGCAGAGGAAGCAAGGGCTGGTGGGTGACAGTAGATCAGGGGATGCAGCTGTGGGGCCACAGGGGCAACCGTCAGGACGATCTCTGGGGGGGGGGTCTTGTGGGGGCAGCTCAACTCCCGGCTGTGCCGAGCAGCAGACCGCGGGCAAAGAGGAGACCCTCTGTGTGACCAATACCTGGAAGGAACAGGGAGTCCCCTGAGCAGTCACTGATGCCCTCAGCAGCCTGCTGGACCCTCCGCACAGTGGCTGGAGGCCACCGACAGCTTGCTGATGGACAAATAGGACCCTTGGCATCTGAAGACGAGCACAGACCTGGAGTCGGCGACCCGCCGGGAAGCTCCGGCCAGCACAAGTGAGCAAACACCCGAAGCGGGGCAGAGGCTGCAGCTGTCCGCCGAGATCGGGTTCCCCTGCCGCCCCCCCACCCTGAGCGTGGGCTAGACTCCATTTCCCCAATTCCTTAGCGAGTAGGCGTGGCCGGGAGACCAACCCCTGTCCGGTGGAACTTGAGCAGACGCGACAGGTGCCACGTCTATGACGGGCCAACACCCCCCTCCGGTGGGCCCAAACAGTGATGACCCCGGTGACGGTGTCGGGAAGCTTCAGAGACTGCGAGTTGCCATCAGCCTGGGGCTCTGACCAAAGGCGGGGGTTCAGGCCACCGCCAAGTCGGAGCCCTTCTGTGGCTTCTCCCGAGAGAAAGCAGCTTCTCTTCGGGTGTGCGGTCACCCCAGGGGCTGTGCGGCGGAGTGACTGAACTTGCCCCGTTCTTCCCTCCCCTGCGCTAGAATCTGGCGTCTGCCCGCAGGCGTGGCCTCCGGGTGAGTGGGACACACGCCTCTCTGTGACTTGGGACCGGCCAGCGTGACCCCTTTGGCCCACAGGTGGTTGGCAGGCGGGAGGGAGCAGGGTGAGCCTCGGGCAGCGGAAGGCTGCCCCCCGAAGAGCCGTGTGCTAACGGGGGGCGCGCCCGAGGGGCAGGCCCGGAGCAGCGGCCCTCAGGGCTGCGAGTGTGAGCCCCAGCGCCCGCGGCTTGTTCTGCAGCATTGTGGTGGCAGCAGCAGCCTGGTACGCCCACCCTGAGACAGAAATGGGTGCCCAGGGAGCTGGGGTGACAAAGCCCGAAAGCATGTGGACTTGGCTTCGTGGTCAGCTCGTGGATGACAGGGAAACGGATGTGGCGAGCTGGAAATAATAACACACTTCCCTTGTTATGTCGTGGCAACACGTGCAGGAAAACTGGGGCAGGGACCGAGCGGGGCCCGCGTGCGAGCGCGCGTTGGCAGGCCTCTGCTGCTTCCCGGTGGCGTGACCGGAAAGCGAGGGCGGGCAGGCGGTGTGGCCCCGGGGGCCTGGGACCCACAGGGTGCAAGAGCCCAGTGCTCATACCTCCAACAGTGGGAGAACGGATTGCTGTTGCTCAGGGGCTTCAGTGAAGGGGTCTGCAGCGAAGGTCAGATGAAGGATCAGATGGCAGGGGGCAGGGGCAGGTCACTGGACAGCCAGTACGTCGGGCACCCAGTGGGAGGCTGCACGTGCTCGAGAGAGTTAGGCTTTGGGCTGGGCCGCCTCCCTGGAGATGAGGTGCTTTTCTCCCCCGGGGGAAGCCTGGGTGCTCATGGACCTCTGGAGGCCGAAGGGCAGACGTCGTAACTGTCCACCCCTGGGCCCCTGGCTGCACTACCTTTCCCGGGTTCCCTTGCAATCGGTGTGACCAGGTAACTAGTTCTGTCCAACAGCATGTGGGAGAAGCAATGTGTGTCAGCTTCAGACTAGCACGGAGACCTCCCCTGAGCCTTTTTCCATGATTCCCCTTCCCGCGGCCAGAGCGGGGACAATCAGAGCGACCGAGGAAGCCACGTGTTGCAGACAGGACCTCTTACCCCCATCTGGATCACTTGCCTGGGCCGGTGAGAGAAACAGAAGCTTCTAATGTGAACAGTTACATTCGGGGTCTACGTGTTACCTGAGTTTAGCAGTGCTAGCACATGAAGAAGCAAGACTTTCCAGAACACATAAAATGTTTAAAATGGCATCAGTAATACCATTAGAGAGAACAGAAAAGAGATTTTATCCTTGAAAAACAGCCTCTGGGGAAGTGAACTCTCAGATGATTTTTGTTTTCTTTTTTCTTTTTAATAAGGTCATGTATCATACAAATTTTTACAAGAATATATTATTTATATGTTCAGAGGGAAAAAAATACAACAAAACCATGTTTGTTGTGAAAAACATAAAAGTGAGTTTAAAAAGATACCTTCCAGAGGTCAACTATCTTGGGACATAAAAAGTTTGGACGTTGAAATAAAAAATACTTTTTTTTTAAAGATTTTATTTCAGGGGCGCCCGGGTGGCTCAGTCGTTAAGCGTCTGCCTTCGGCTCAGGTCCTGATCCCAGGGCCCTGGGATCGAGCCCCGCATCGGGCTCGCTGCTCAGCGGGGAGCCTGCTTCTCCCTCTCCCACTCCCCCTGCTTGTGTTCCCTCTCTCGCTGTGTCTCTCTCTGCCACCGGAGCCGAAGGCAGATGCTTAACGACTGAGCCACCCGGGCGCCCCTGAAATAAAAAATACTTAAAAAAAAAAATACTCAGGGGCACCTGGCCGGCTCAGTCAGGGGAGTATGTGACTTTTGATCTCGGAGTGGTGAGTTTGAGCCCCACGTTTGGTGTAGAGATTACTTAAAAACAAACAAACAAACAAACAAAAAGGCTAAGGAGTAGAATAGAAACAACTGAGACACGAACTAGTGAGCTGGAGAATTCTCTAGAACACAGAGTAAAAGGTGAAAAGTTATAATGAAGGAAGAAAATTGCAGAAGCATGAAAACTAACTCCACAGTTTCCTACACTCCATTATTTAGAAGGAATTCCAAAGGATGGAGACTGGAAGGGAAGCTATCTACTTCAACAAAGAGTCCAGGAAAACGCCCCGTCCTGAAGAAGACACACGACAACACTTTGGAACACAGACAGAGTGAACAAATAAAAGCTCCCAGTGGGGGGGGCGGGGGGGAGAACATGTTACTTCCAAAAAAAAGAAAGAAAAGGATAAGCCTGATGTCAGACATCAGCAACTTTGGATTCCAAACAATCCAGGGGTACCTTCACAGTTTGGAGGGAAAATTATTTGAGCCTATGATTCTCTGCCAGGCCTAACAGCCATTCAGCTGGGAGGAAAAACAAACACTTTTTTGGGTCATGCCAAGTGTTCGGAGAGTTTATTTCCAACAAATACTATCTGACATAATTACTAGATTATATGCTCTAGCAAAACGAAAGATGAATCCAAGAGGAAGACATGGCCTACAGGAGTCAGTGAAACTATTTTTATCGGAGAACTGGTGCTGGAAAATACTCTCAACAGTCTGGGAGGAAAATCCAGATGATCTCATCCTGAGCAGGGTGGGGAGAGGAGGAGGGAAATAAAGCTGGAAAGTGTGTCTTAGTCATGGGGACAAGCTGGATACTGATTAATTCTTGACACGGGCAGGGAAAGGTAAGTTCAAATATGCATGCTGAAAATTTTAAGTAACCAGTAGGTGCATAGAAATATGATAAAAGCCTTCCAAACCATTAGAAGACAAATTTGGAACAAAGACAACTTTCGAATCTAACAGAAACAGGAAATGAGGGCGGGAGGGGGTATGGGGGGGGCAGGATCACAGGGCTGGATTTCAGTACACTGGTGATCACAATAAATGCGAAGAAGTTAAAGTCATGCATTCAAAGGCAGAGACACTTGGGATAAATAAAGTTTCAAAATCCAGACCTGGGCTGTCAGGGAGGCTGACCCCAACACCCATCCTGGGCCCATGGAAAGAGCCAGGCGGGAAGTTTCTGGAGGGAGTCCCAGGGCCCACGAGGCTGGCTGGGACAGTCATCACACTTCTTTTCTCTCATTTCCAACTGCAACTTGGCGTTTTGTGCAGGCATCTTGAAATACTGTTTCTGTCCATTAATACTTCCAAATTTTGGTAGCTATGTAATGTGTTGATGAAGAAGCTCAAATATCACATATCGATTTTTATGATATATTAATATACGTGTGTACAAAACATACAAAAATCATATAGACTTTGATGATTGTATTTGAATACAATCGATTTGTTTTATAATCCTATGTGTTTGCTGTATTTAAAAACCTTATTCTGAGAAGGGATCCAAAGACCCCCAGATGCCAAGAAGAGCCCAGGCCGATCTTGGTGAGTCTGCTGCTGAAGCCAGATCCGGGCGGGGTGGGCATGAACGCATGCAAAGGGACACGTGCTCAGGACTCCAGGGCAAGCCCATTATTTCTGTCAGCGCTCCCAGAGGAGATGCTCTGGTCTTCCCCTGAATCCTGTTGGGTTTGGGTGGGAAGCCTGTAACCACCAGTCACCTCGCCCAGCCTGAGGGCAGAACCGGCCCTTCCCCATGTCTCTGAGTCAGAGCACGGGAGCCCAGGTCTGGGAGACACTGCTGGACCTCAGTTGTCAACTCTGGTGCTAGTCCCCCTCTGTCGTGTGAAACGTTAAACTTCATTACTGTTGATGCCAGGGTGAGATGGAGTTTCTGCTACCTGCACACCCACCCGGAAGAAAACGCTGTGCAAGCAGAGAAAATGAAGGAAGGCCAAGGGTGACAGCAGACTAATGTGCTGCTTCTTCATCTGTGTGTTGGCTGCACTGTGAGAATTTGTAGGGCTGTACATGTATTTTTTTTAAGATTTATTGATTTCAGACAGAGAGAGAAAGTGCCGGGGGTAGGGGTAGAGGGAGAGAGTCTTAAGCAGCCTCCAAGCGACACAGAGCCCTATGCAGAGCTCAACTTCAAGACTCTGAGATCATGACCTGAGTCGAAACCAAGAGTTGGTCGCTCGACCGACTGCGCCTCCCAGGTGCCCCGGAAGGACTGCACAGTTAATGTAGGTGCATGTCTGTATCAGTAGACTGTGCTTCAATTCAGTTTTAAAATGCCATACCAGGGGTGATGGTTGCACAATATGGGGAATGGCCTTCATGTCACTGAATTGTATATAAAGATGGTTAAAATAATGAATTTTGTATGTTTTACCACAACAAAAAGAAAGAAAAATTCAGAGGATTAAAGAAAACATGCTAAGTCAAATGCTAACAAAAAGGAACATATGTACTAATATTAGTAAGAGAAATGGAATTCAAGTCTAAAGGCATGTAAAGAGATCCCCAAAAGCCCACTGCATTTCACTTCCAGCCACCACAGAGCCGTCTGTGCCAACTGCATCAGCTGTTCCGTAGCCGTTTAGTTGCAAATAACAGAAAACTTAACAAATAGTGACCTGCACAAACAGAGTTCATCTCACGCAGAAAGAAGTGAAGAAGTTGGAAGTCCAAGATTAACAGAGCTACCTGAGGAAATTGTCAGAGGCACAGATTCTGTCTTTTGGCAGCATGTGGCTTGTGTCCTCATGCAAGATGGCTGCTGTGCCTCTGGTTACATCCTGTTTCCAAAAATGAGGAAGGGGGAAGGGCCAAGGCGTAAAGCTTTATCTCCACAAAACTTCCCTTTATTTTTAGGTGGAGAAGTCCTCAGAGGTTTCTGCCCACATCTTGGTCAGGACTAGGTCACATGAACACCCTATCTTTAAGGGAGACAGAGTCTGTCACACCAATTGTGAACTGCTATAAACCAACCAATATATCTTCAAAACACAGAGAGCAAAAAATTACAGGGGGCGCCTGGCTGGCTCAGTTGGTGGAGCACACGATTCTTGATCTCAAGGTTGTGAGTTTGGGCCCCACACTGGGTGTAGAGATTACTTAAAAATAAAATCTTAAAAAAAAATTATAGTGTACACAAATCTGCACATAGATCTTAACACATCAGTCTCAGAAGTTGAGAGACCCAGTGGACAAAAAACAATGAAGTATTTGACAGGTTTAAAAAGCACAATTAACAAATGTGATCCAACAGATCTCTATAATAGAACTTTGTGATGGATGAACAGAGGCTCTATTATTTCACACATATGGACCAGTCACAAAGTTGTCCATTTATTGAGCCACAAAAGAAATCTAATAGATTGGGGCACCTGGCTGGCTCAGTCGGTTAAGCATCCGACTCTTGATTTTGGCTCAGGTGATGATCTCAGTGTCATGAGATTGAGCCCAGCATCAGGCTCCACACTGGGCATGGAGTCTGCTTAAGATTCTCTCTCTTGATCTGCCCCTCCCCCCTCTCTAAACTAACTAAATATTAAAAAAAAAAAAAAAAAGAATTCTAATAGATTTTTGGCACCTGGCTGGCTTAGTTGGTGGAACACTTGACTCTTGATCTCAGGACTGTGAGTTTGAGCCCCACATTGGGTGTGAAGCCTACTTAATTGAAAAAAAAAAATCTAATAGATTAACAGAGCAGAAATCATGCAGTTCACATTCCTTGACTACAATGAAAGCATTTAGAAATTAAGAGGAAGAAGTTTACATAAAAATTAGTCACTTGGGTGTTTAAGGACACCCTTCTAAATAACTCTTGGCTAAAGGAGGAAATCAAAATAGCAATTGTAAACTATTTATACATGAAGAAGCAATGAGAATACTATAAACTTATGTGCTCTCGCCAAGGAATAATTGAAAATGTACACCCTAGGTACATTACTGGAAGGTAAGAAAGACTGAAAAGGAACAAATTCAGCTTTCCACTGGAGAAGTTTATAAAAAGCAACAAAGAAAATGCAACATTTCAGTTAAGGTTTTTGCATTTGTGTTCATAAAAGAACACAGGATGTTGAAACAGATTTCTGTTGGTTTTTCCATTTTGGGTTGGTAGAAGAGCCAGGAAGAGTCCTATCTTCTATGCTTTGGAGGGGTCTCCAGATCTGCTCCTTATCTGTCCCATGAAAATGTGCTCGAACCCACCTTAAGACCATTTGGGTCTGGTGACATTTTTATGGATAGATTCTTGACCATCTTGCCAATTCCCGGTGGTTATTTCTACTTCTTCTTGAGTCAATTTTAGGCTTTTTTTTCCCTAGAGAATAATCTAGATTTCTTTTTTTATTTTGTTGGTGCTGAGGTATACCCTACATTCTCATAATCAAATAAACGAACCCACAGCTCTGCCTTTGCATTTTTGGTCCCTTTTCCTCTTCTGTGTGTGTGCGTGCGTGCGTGTGTGTGTGTGTGTGTCTGCACTCCCGAGGGGTCTTCCTGCAGCTCCAGAGGGGCCCTCACTCCGACAGTGACATCTCTGCTGTGTCCTGTCACCCTTCTTTCTCCACTGGCTTTTCTCTGTGTATAAACGCGCTCAAGTTTCTCTCACCCTGAAAGTAAACAGCATCATGAACAACAAACCAACCCCAAACACCTGCCGGTAGAGGGATTTCCCTGTAGCCCACGCTCTATCCCGTTCTATCCCACTCCCTCTGTCCTCAGCAAAACATCCGGAAAGAGTAGTCCACTCCAAGGCTTCTCTCTTGTTTTGGTGTTTCTCCAAGCCTTTGGAACCAGTACCTCTGTAAAATAGAATAAAATGAATGACTAGAAAAACGAAATAAAAACCCCAAAGGCACCCACAGTGAGGGCCCTGATTTGTGCTGCTGGATTCCACAGACGTCGATGACCCTGCCAGCTTGCTGTGGACGTTGCTAAATGCTCACTCTGGTCTCCGTGCCACTCAGCCGGGCCTGGTGTGTGGCCCGCCAGGGGAGTTCCGGCGCACTCTCGAATACACTGCCGTGGGCCCTGCTGGGACCCTTCCTCGCTGGGGCAGCGGCCTCCAGAGGCGCCCCGAAGGCTTCCCGGCCCTTCCCTCCCTGGGCAGCTCCCTGGAGACCACCCCTGGGCCTTTTCTTCCCCGAGATTGCTCTCCTGTCTCCCCTCCTTCGTCTGTTTTTTCGCCCTCTTCTCTTGGCTCTCAGCACGCTTTCTCTGGAGGACCACACTATGGGCTGGATCTTCCACGCCTGCGTGCTGAGAACATCCAGATTCGCACTCCAGCCTCCTCCCTGCCTCCCAGATCCTTGGCCACCTCCTCCTTGATGTCCACAGCACCTCCTGGTCAGCATCCCTGCGTTGGTAAGGGTTCTTGGAGTTAACTTGGCTCACAGATTGGAGGGAAGAGCTGCATATCCAGGTGCTCCCCAGGACAGAAGCAGGGGTCCCCTGGAATCTAGGGGGCAGAAACCTCCTGGGGGGTTCTGCTTAGGCTTCTCCATGGGATTTAGATCAGGCGCAGCAGGTCCTGGTCTCTGCTCCACAAGGTTTGAGGTTTTGGCTGGGAAGACAGCTGGGGGTGACTTGAACGGCCTGGGGCCTGGAATCATCTGGAAACACCTGCATTCCTATTTCTGGCAGTCGATACCAGCTGTGGGTCTCTCCCGTGGCCTCTCCTTGTGGTTTGGGCTTCCTCACGCCCCAGCAGCCTGGAGCCCAAGCTGCTTACAGCTCAGCTCGGGCCTCTGAAGGGAGAGAATTAGGTAGAAGCTGCAGGTCTTTTCTGTCTGAGCCAAGTCAGTCAGCAAGACCAGCCCTGATTCAACGGGGCTGGGGGGACGCAGATCTACCCACTAATGGAAGAAGTATCAAATAATTTTTGAGCACTTTTGTTTTCAGACTACTGCAAGAAGGAAATGTTGTATAAGCCTCTGTCACTCCGCCCGAGTGGAAATTCTGGGCTGGGAGAATCTCACTGCTGAGAGTCCTGTTCACATGCAGACGGATCCCCAGGAGAGCCTGCTTCAAATTCAGATTGCTGGCCAGGAAATTTGGTCTCTTAATTCAGGGTGGGGCCTGGGAAGCTCACAGAATAGCTCTCTTAGTGATTCTGATGCAGGGTCCCCAGGGGAAACTCACTTCGAAAGACTTCAGAGTGATTTTCTCCGGGTTTTTCCAAACTATGGAAAGTGTGAGTGTGAGTGGTCAAGATCACCACACCCAGGGGCGCCTGGGTGGCTCAGTTGGTTAAGTGGCTGCCTTCGGCTCAGGTCATGATCCTGGAGTCCCGGGATCAAGTCCCCCATCGGGCTCCCTGCTCGGTGGGGAGTCTGCTTCTCCCTCTGACCCTCCCCCCTCTCATGTGCTCTCTCTCTCTCAAATAAATAAATAAAATATTAAAAAAAAAAAAAAGATCACCACACCCAGGCCCAGCCAGAGCTGGGTGGATTCGGGATGGAGGGGTGGGCCCTGGGCCTGGCTGGGGGCGTGAACGAGGGGTCCCAGACAAGTGTGAGATGCACGAGATGGCAGATGCTCCCCGGCCTTGCTGGCTGGTTCTACGTTAGCCCCACCTCTGTCCCCTCACAGCCTGCGAGCTGCACACAGGCAGGGTCCCCTCCTTGTTTCCTGTCCCCCAGCACTAGCCCAGCGTCTGCTCGGGGGCTGCGGCTTAGCGGAGGTTGTGGGCTTGAGAAGACTTTTGTCCCCGGAGAGCCGACGGTTCTCCGTCTGAGTGCACGTCAGAGCCAACGTGGGATCCTGCCGACCGGCCATTAGGGACTTCCTAAACACTTAAAATTTTATTTGCATACGCAAATGTATATAATAAATAGCATACTACAATATATATATCTAGCAACTATACAAAATCACATTAGACACACACACATATCATTTAGGATCTGTTGTTGTTATGCTTTTTATTTTGGAATAATTATGGATTCATGTGCAGTTGTCAGAAATAACACAGAGATCCCACCTACACTTTATCCAGGTTCCGCCGGTGGTAACATCTTGCAAAACGATCCCGCCGCCTCACAACCCGGATATTGGCCCGGATACAGTGAAGATAGAGAACACTCCAGTCACCACCAGCGTCCCTCATGCCGCTTTCTTCGGGCACCCCCACTGTTTCCCCCGCAACCACCCGCCTGGCCTCCATTTCTATAATTTCGTCATTTCACGAGTGGCATGTAAGGGGGTCACACAGTAGGGGACCTCTGGGCCTGGCTTTCCTCACTCAGCGTCATTCCCGGGAGCGCCTGAGCGCTGCTGAGCAGGGTCCCCAGTGTCGCGGCCCCACCGGTCCGAGGTCATGTGCGTTGTTTCTGGTCTTGGCCGTTACCAAGAAAGCCGCGGTGTCCGCTCGAGCTCAGGGTTTTGTGTGAACACAAGTCTCCACTTCTCTGAAATAACGCCCACGAACGCAACGGCCCTTGAGGTAGTTGTGGGTTCAGTTTTAAGAGACACGGCCAAGCCGCTTTCCAGAGAGGCCGCGCCACGGCGGCCCCCACGCTCTCCAGCCCTGGCTTCTGCGGCTGTGGGAGCCCTTCTGAGAGGTGCGTGCTGGTGACTCGCTGTGGTTTGGGCTTGCATTTCCCTGACAAACGATGGCGTTGAACGTTTTCTCGTGAGCTTACTTGCCACCTGTATGGCTTCCTCAGGGAGATGCCTGTTCATGCCTTTTGCTCATTTTCCAATCCAGTTGTTGCCTGAGCTGGGGGAACCATGCGCATCCTCCAGACAGGAGCCCTTGGATGGGTGTGGGGTTTGCGAGTCTTCCTCCAGCCTTCAGCACAGACAGGCCGGGCTGCTTTTTTTTGGTTTTTTTTTTAATGATTTTATTTATTCATTCGAGACACAGAGATACAGAGAGAGCGAGAGCATGAGCAGGGGGAGAGGCAGAGGGAGAGGGAGAAGCAGGCTCCCTGCCAAGCGAGGAGCCAGACATGGGACTTGATCCCAGGACCCTGGGATCATGACCCGAGCCGAAGGCAGACGCCCAACCATCTGAGCCACCCAGGCGCCCCCGGGCTGCTTTTTTTTAACTTTGTGCTCTTGAAGGATTTCGAACTTCCAGAAAAGTTGCTGGAATAGTACAGAGTCCCTATGTACTGTCCACCCAGATTGCTCAAGTATTAACATTTTGCCACATTGTCTTGTCCTAGCGTTGTACAGTTCTTTTGAACCACTGAGAGTAAGTTGCAGACACGATGCCCATTCTCCCTTCACATTGAGCGTGTATTTCCTCAAACAAGGACAAGCTCCCACATAGCCATGGCATAACAGTCAAAATCAGGACATTACTACTGACGTGACACTAGTCTTCAACCACAAACCCCGGGAGATTTCACGGATTGCCCCAAACGTGTCTTAGAGAGCTTCAGAATCCAGCCCGGGGCCACAGGTTGGTCTGTTGTCCTGTCTCCTCAGTCTCCTTGATCTGGAACTCCAGTCTTTCTTTGTGGCTTCGTCCCATAGGCTTGGGAAAGCTCGCGTGCCACACTTTGGTCTGGTGGTCAGGGTCAGTGCCGTGGCATTCAGGGAGGAAGGCAGGCCAAGGAAAGCATGTCGAGCAGATGGGTAAACTGAGGCCAGAAAAATGCAGGTGCTTGCTCCATGCAGCACAGCTAGTGGACAGCGGGGTTCCGGGGCTCGCCAGCCCCTTGCCTAAGGCCGCGCGCACCCTGGGACGCTGGATGTTGCTGTCAGCCGATAAGTCAACCCAGAAGGTCAGAGGACAAAAGGGTCACTTTTTCAAAATCTAATTTAAAAAGCGATACACTGGGGGGGCCCTGCTGGCTCCGTCGGTGGAGCATGCGACTCTTGATCGGGGCTCATGAGTTCGAGGCCCACGTTGGGCATAGCGTTTACTTTAAAAAAAAATTAAAATTTAAGAAAATGTTTAAAAATACTTTTTAGAAAAAGTGATACCGTGGACCACTTTTTTACACCATACCCAAAAACAAACTCAAAATGGATTCCAGACTTAAATGTAAGAGTTGAAACCACAAGCCTCCTAGAAGAAAACCTAGTAATTTCTCTGACATCGGCCTTAGTGGTATTTTTTGGATGCGTCTCCTCAGACAAGGACAAGGAAAGCAAAAATAAGCAAGTGGGACTACACGAAAATAACAAGTTTCTGCACACTGGGGCGCCCAGCTGACTCAGCCGGAGGAGCCTGCGACTCTTGATCTCGGGGTCATGAGTTCGAGTCCCACGTTGGATGTAGAGATTACTTAAAAAACAAAACAAAACCAAAAACCCCAAAAACCTTCTGCACAGCAAAGGAAACCATTAGCAAAACGAAAAGGTAACTTACTGAGCAGCAGAGGATATCTGCAAATGACATACCTGACAAGCGGTTAACATGCAAAGTGTATAAAAAACTCATGTAACTCAATATGAAAAAAACCCAAATAATTCAATTAAAAAACGGGCAGAGGACCTGAATGGACACTTTTCCAAAGAAGACATCCAGATGGCCAACAGGCACATGAAAAGACGCTCTTCATCACTCATCCTCAGGGAAATGCAAACCAAAACCACAATGAGATCTCACCTCACCCCTGTCAGAATGGCTAGAAGCGCAAGTGTTGGTGAGGGTGCAGGGAAAAGGACACTCCTGCACTGTTGGTGGGGACGCGCACTGGTCAGCCACTGTGGAGGACAGTATGGAGGGTCCTGAAAAAACTAAAAATAGAAGTACCGTACGATCCAGCAAGTCCACGTCCAGGGATTCATCCAAAGAAAACAAAAACACGAATTTGAAAGCACTCGTGCATTCCTTTCTTTGTTGCAGCATTATTTACAATAGCCAAGACATGGAAACACCCCAAAGATCCATGGATAGATGAATGGATAAAGAAGTGGTGCGCGCGCACACACAATGCAATATTACTCAGCCACAAAAGAGAATGAAATCCTGCCGTTTGCAACGATGTGGATGGAGCTAGAGGGCATTATGCTGAGTGAAAGAAGTCGGAGAAAGACAAATACCATATGATTTCACTTATAAGGCGGAAATCTAAAAAACAAAACAAACACACAAAACAAAACAAAACAGAAACAGACTCACAGATACAGAGCACATGCTGGTGGTTACCAGAAGGCGTGTGGACGAAATGGGTGAAGGGGACTGAGAGGGACGATCTGGCAGTCACAGAGAACGTAAGATGCAGGGATGTGATGACCAGGGTGAGGAATGTGGTGTTAGTACTGCCACAACTTCGCGGGGTGACCCTTTCATAATGTATATAATGTGCTTTCACTATGTCCTGCGCCTGAAACTAATACGATATTGTCTGTCAGCTGTACTTCAATAAAAATTTTTTTAAATGTGATACATAGGGGGCGCCTGGGTGGCTCAGCCGTTGGGCGTCTGCCTTCGGCTCAGGTCATGATCCC
>NC_138383.1:1353576-1366448 GCF_054177405.1 Leptonychotes weddellii | reverse complement strand
GCTGTGTCTCTCTCTGTCAAATAAATAAATAAAATCTTAAAATAAATAAATAAAATAAAATAAAATAATACAGAACTAAAAATAAAATAAAATGTGATACATAGGGGGCGCCTGGCTATCTCCTCCGGTGAAGCGGATCGAGATCCTCTCGATCTCAGGGTCATGAGTTCGAGCCCCATGTTGGGTGTAGAGCTTACTTAAAAAACGTGATAAATAAAACTTGATCTTTTTTTTAAAGATTTTTTAAAAAATTTATTTATTTGACAAACAGAGAGACAGCGAGAGAAGGAACACAAGCAGGGGGAGTGGGAGAGGGAGAAGCAGGCTTCCCGCCGAGCAGGGAGCCCGATGCGGGGCTCGATCCCAGGACCCTGGGATCATGACCTGAGCCGAAGGCAGACGCCTTAACGACTGAGCCACCCAGGCGCCCCAATAAAACTTTATCTTTAGGGGCGCCTGGGTGGCTCAGTCGGTTAGGCGTCTGCCTTTGGCTCAGGTCGTGATCTCAGGGTCCTGCTTCTCCCTCTGCCTCTCTCTCTCTTGCCCCCCCCCCACTGTGCTTTCTCCCTCTCTCTGACAAGTGGATAAATCAAATCTTAAAAAAAAACAAAAACTTTAACTTCAGAATTGGTCTTAGTATTTCGTGACCGTGATATTTTTGAAATGTATGGGCCATTGACTTGGTAAGATATCCCTCCATTTGGGTTTGTCTGATGTTTCCTCCTCACTGGGTCCCACTTCTGCAGTTTTGGTGGAATATCCCAGAAAGGATGTCTTTTTCTTCCTGGTACGTCACGTTGGGAGGCACACGACGTCTGTTTGTCCCAACGCAGGTGGTATTAATGTTAAGATCACGTCTGCCAGGTTTTTCCGCCATAAGGTTAATTAATTCGTATTTTGAACTCACAAAATTAATAAGCAATAATTAGTAAAAACTTTGTGAGGAGATATGCTGAGTCTGTGTCAACATCCTGTTTTCCCCAGCCTCTCACTGACCGGCGGTGGAGACTTCACTGTGGATTCTTCCCTAAATCAGTGATTAATGTGCTGGCTGCCGAACTCATGTTCGCTAATTGTGGTATTCCTTCCGCATTTCAGGGTCTGCTTTCTGTCCCATTTCTGTATTCGTTCATCTATTTACATCATGAACTGCCTCTACCATAAATGAAGATAGCAGTCCATTACAATCTTTATTCTGTTGCTCTATTTGTCCCAGGTTTGGCCGGTGGGAACCCCTTCAAGCATCTTCCTGCCTTCCACGCCTTTACCTTCTTCCTCTGAACACTCCTTCCTTTGTGGCCCCACAAGACATTCCAGGCATATCTGGAGCCTTCCTTCCCTGCCCCAGCCCTGGAACCCGTCATTTATCCAAAAAGCCCTCGTTCCTTTTAGAAGAGAATGGAATTTCGGGCACCTGGGTGGCTCAGTTGGTTAAGCGACTGCCTTCGGCTCAGGTCATGATCCTGGAGTCCCGGGATCGAGTCCCGCATCGGGCTCCCTGCTCGGCGGGGAGTCTGCTTCTCCCTCTGACCCTCCTCCCTCTCATGCTCTCTGTCTCTCATTCTCTCTCTCTCAAATAAATAAATAAAATCTTAGAAAAAAAAAAAAAAAAAAAGAAATGGAAACTCCCTGGCTCAGAATCCTAGCTGTGAGATGGACGGCTGCACCCGAGGGGCCCCTTCCCCACCGGAGCTGTGTCCCCCTCCCACCACCGTTCAGGCTCAGCTGTGCGCTCAGGGCCACTTCAAACCCACCCTGGGGCTAAAACCTAAAAGATAGCCCGCCCCTATGAGCATAGTCCCCGAACATAAAGGTCTCAGCTGCTCAGGCCTTTGGGGACCACGGGGGCCGTGCAGAGGTCAGGCAGGGGGTGATCCCCGGAGGCGCCACTAAGCTCGGCCAGACCCCACAGAACACAGGGTTCTGGAACTTGTTCCCTCATGTGGGGGTGGGCGGGGAGTGTGTTCTTAGGGGAAGTCCAGATGCCAGGCTTGGCCCAGTGTGTTGGCAGCACTGGGCCAAGCCTGGCATCTGGACTTCCAGAGGGAAATCAAACCGTGCCAGCCACTCTCAGGGCGGCGGGCGGGGGTACTGAGGCCCGAAGAGAGATCACTCACCTGCCAGTATTGGCCCTGCCCCGTGCACAGGTCTACCTGGAGCTCGGGGAAGGGCCCGGAAAGGGCTGGAAGGCGCCTCCGTGCTGGGAGCTGGAGCGAACCTTATCTCCCGCCGCGCATGGAGGTGCGCTGCCCTCTGTGCTCCCGGGTTCATTTGTTTGATGAATTTGTCATAACTTGAAAGGCCCTGGTTTATAACGCTCACTTCCTGTTCCAGTCCAGTTGCCCACGTAACCGCAGGCGGGTTAATTGCACGTCCGTCACCGGCCGGGGGAGGCGGCGCACGGAGCCCTGCCTCCCGCCACATGGCCTGGGCGGCCGCAGCCTCCGGGCCGCTGTGCTGGCTCCCCGGCCGCACCCAGCCCGCGGCCCCCTGCGCGCCAGAGCCCCCCTTCCCCACCCCTTCCTGTGAAGTGGACCAGATGGGGACAGGAGGACAGCCCCCCTCGGTGTTTGCCCAAGAGGGTGGGACTGGGACAGCCCTTCTGGAGAGTCACGGAGAACAGTCATCGGAAAGCGGCCGAGCCGCCACGAGCCGGGCTGGGAGCGGGGCCGGTCAAGCTCGGGGCCGGCGGGCGGCTAAGTGGGGAGGCTTGGCCTCGTGCGGCTGGCTGAGGGTGGCCAGGGCGGGGGGCTGTCATGCCGCGTGTCCCCATGGCCGCAGGGAGGGCCCCAGGCCCCCGGAGCATCCCTTCACTCGGTCATCTCTACCGCCTCTACCGTTGGGACTTTTGTTTTTAAGTATTGCGTTATTTCCCTCGGATCTCCATGACACTTGTCCACTAACTGGGTGCCTGAAAACAACAGGAATTTATGCTCTTACAGTTGTGGAGGCCAGAGGTCCTAAATCCAGGTGTCGGTGGGGCTGAGCACCCTGCCAAGGCTCCCAGGGAAATTCTTGCTCGCCTCTTCCAGCTCCTGGTGGCCCCAGGCATCCCCCCAGTCTCTGCCTCCCCCTCACTGGACTTCTCCCTCCCTGTGCGTCTGAGTCTGAAATGTCCCTTTACCCTTTTCTTATTACAAGGATGCCTAACATTGGATTTAGGGCCCAGCTTAAGTCTGGGATGACCTCATGTGAAAATGGGATATAATTCAGAACCAGGAGGGAGCCCGGACCTGGAGCCCAGCCCCTCCTCTGTGAATGCAGGTGCATGGCCCTGAAAGGGACCTGGGCTGGGCTAGAGCCCTCAGCACCCAGGCACTTTTGCAGCTGGGCTGCCTTCCCAGTGCCCCCTTTCCTTGGGCCCGGGACACCCTGGCTGGGAACATGCCAGGAAAGCCACAGTAAAAGCATTGAGGTGCTGAGACCAGATCCAGGTGCTGCAGAGACCAAGTGGGGCCAAGGGGGTGGGTGATGCAGCTATGACCTCCTGTCCCAGCTGCCCCTCCGGGATGGCTCTCTGCCCACACACAGCCTAGGAGCCAGCAGGGTGCAGTGTTTGGGGCCAGGCAGCCCTAGGCTCTGTCTGCAGCCCTGGGGCCTTGGCAAGTGACCTCAGTTCCTCACCTGCAGGTGGATAGAGGCCCCCCCTCCACTGGGGGCCCTGGGGCTGCCCATGGGGACTGATTTGGTCGGGCCACCAGACTTCACCCAAGATTTGGCCTTGGGAGGAACAAGCAGGTGGCCTGTCCAGCCCTCTGTGCTTCCCTAGCTCTGGAGGTGGCCAGGCCCACAGTGGTACCCCTTACTTGCAGAGGCAGAGGGCCTGGCTGAGGCGGCCGGGAGAGGAGGGAAGGCCTGGGGCCCACACTCAACCAAGGCTTTGGGCACTCCCCCCTTTTGGAAGCAGGATCAGGCCCAAAGCTTGGACAGGAGACTGAGGGCTATGTGTCACAGCCTGCTGAGCTGAGCTGAGAAGCCAGGGCCCTGCCTACACCAGGCCATCCGGGGCAGCCTCAGACAGGGGGGCGGTGATACCTGGGAGCAGCGGAGGGGCCGACAGAGGGGGTCTGTGGCTCTCCCGGCCGGCCAGGCGATCATCAGTTGCTGCCCTGGGCCTGTGGGACACTGGGCTGTGCCTGGCTTCCGCAGGGCTCCCCCTCTGCCCTGCTGCAGCTGGGACAGGAGGGGCTGACCCAGGATATCACCGTCAGGACTCAGGGCCGCTCCCCGCCCCCCAACCAAGAGCAGCCAGCTTGCCCCACCAATGTCCTCTTGGGCCCCCGACTGCCCTCCCAGGGCTTCTTCTCTAGGCTGGGGTGAAGGGCTGGGGGACCTGGGGGCTCCTGGGGGAAGCTGCTGGCCCTTCCTGGGTTGTGTCTGCAAGGCCGGCCGTTCATTCCCAGTTTTTAGATGAGGTTCGGCAGGATCAGGATCAGAGCCGCCAAGGCCCCTGCTGGCTGGGGGGTGGGGTGGGTAGAGCCAGAGGAGGAGAAGCAGGGTCCCAGGGGCTCCCTGCTCCTGCCAGTGGGTGGGGGCGGGGTTCCCTGGCTCCCAAGGATCGGTGACTGGTGTCTTTCTAAACTGAGGCTCCAGGGATGGAGGGTGGGGACGGCTGCACAACCCTGTGACTGTGCTTAATGCCACAGAACTGTCCTTACAAGTGGTGGAAATGGCCCATTGTATGTACGTTTCACCAGAATTTAAAAAAGAAGTAAAAACTGTAAAGAGAAAAGAAGATCGAGGCAGAGGGAGATTCGAGACACAGAAGAGACGGAGGCCGGTGGGTGGCGGGGATGGGGACTGTTGTGGCCACCAGAGGCCAAGAGGCACGACCCGACTGTGCCTCAGAGCCACACGTGGTCTGGGACTTCTGGCCCCTAGAGCTGCCAGAGGACGTCTCTGGTTCTGAGCCTCCCGGGCCGCCGGGCTCTGTTGCAGCCGCCCCAGGACACTCACCCCGTGCCTCCAAGGGCTGCTCACTGGCTTGGGGTGGAGGTGGGGGCGAGGTGAGGCATGAACCAGGGCACTGCTGGGGTCACGGGGATGGGAGGCAGGGGCCCTTCCCTCCCCAGCGCGGGTCTGACCGGGGCCTGGGGGAGTCCGCCCCTGCCAGGAGGGCTGGCTCTAAATAAGGAGGTGCCCGGGCAGCTTGGGGACACAGCCGGGCTCACGGGGCACGGAGGGGATGGTCCCTGAGGCTGGGGCCTCCCTACAGGGTTGAGAGGTTGGGGCCAGGAGGCCAGCTCAGGGAGGGGACCCTGCGGTCCACACTGGGGTGGGGTGGGGTTCAGTCTTGTGTGCTGGCACGCAGCCTGGAGGGGGGGGGAGTGAAGCAGGGGCCTGTCCAGGTGGCTGGTGGCCGCCACTGCATAAGATCCAAGGGTTGGTGCTCAGTCTTGCTCTCGGTTGACCCAGGGAACGACACCTGCTTGGTAAGACCTTTCTTTTCCAGGCTTCCAGGACACTCCCTGGCCTGGTGGCCCTCTTGCTTCTCCCCCTTCTCACTCCTGCGCTGACCTCATCCACACCTCTGCTTTCCATCTGAGCTACACCGGGACTCCCCCGTCTGACTCTGCAAGCCGGTGGGTGCCTCTCACGCACTTCAGACCCACCTGGCTGCCTGATAGCCTCCCTTATGCCGAACATGTGCTCAGGGGCCCCCCGAGCCTCCTTGAAGCCTGCCAGCCCTCAGCACCCCTTCTTGGCAAAAGGCCCCCTATCCCTCCAGGCTCAGGCCCAGGACTGCAGTCATGCTTGACTCTGCTCCTCATAGGCATGGCAAATCCCCATGGTTCTGAATTTCAAAATTCATGCAAAATCCAACTCCGGCCCTCCCCAGGCTGAAAGCCATCCCCTGACCTGCAGCCTCCCCCCCTGAGCTTGGCTGGGCCCTCCAAGCGGCTTCCCGACTGCCACAGCTGTCATTTCCACACTCAAAGCTCTCCACTGGCCTCTCATACCAGTCTTTCCAGTACCTGCAAAGACCTCTGGGATCCAGCCACTGGCTCCCCCAGCCCCTGCCTCATCTCTTCTTCCCCCCACCCCGGCCCCCACTGAAGGCCCACTGGCCTCCTTTCATTCCTAGAAGCCTCAGGGCCTTTGCACCTGCCAGCACCGCAGCCTGAAATCATCCCCTCCTCCCCTGCCACATGCCTGCACGACTTGGTTCCTCATTTCCCTTATTGCTTCGCTCAAACATTGTCTCGAGTGCCCTGTCTCAAATTGCAACACCCCTCCAGCCTCCTGGGGTCCATGCATTCCCTTTGAGCATGCTCTAGAGTTGACTAGTTGGTGCGCGCTCTCGCCCCTACCCCACCCCCACTGCAGTGTAAGCTCCAGTGGTCGGCTCCTCAAGGTTCCAACTCTCTGGGTACACACAGCAGGCCCACACCTGGTCCAGGGTGATGGTGTGAGGACTGGCAGTGAGGACTATTGCATGGCAGGTGGTCTTGACCTTGGCATGCCCCTTCCCTGAAAGCTGCCCCACTCTCATCCACAGCATTCTCCAGAAGGCGTGCTCGGCCTCAGTAACCTGCCTGGGAGCTGCGGCTGGGTCTCAGGGCGGTGGACCGCCTGCTGGCCTGGGAATTCTGGGTTCTGCTGAGACTGCTGTGGGGTTGGGGGAGGAGAATGTCACAGTCTGCGGGGTTGAGGAGCGAGCTGGGCAGACACTCCGAGGCCGGGAAGTCCAAGATAAGCTCTCGGGCCAGCCTTGCAGCCTGCTCTGCTCCAGCCGGTGGGTGGATTTACTGAGCAGTGAGCAAAAGCCTCTGACGATTGGCACAAAAACAAACAGACCAATGGAACAGGAGAGAGGGTCAGAATGAGGACCTCCCCCAGCCCATCGTCAAATCAACTGGTTTATAACAAAGGCCACTGCAGTGCGGGGGCAAAAAGATGGCCTTAGGGTGGGCTTCTCATCCAAGGCGCTCTATCAGTTGGACTTGATGGGGAAAAAATGACCCTTGATCCCTACATCACACCATATACAAAAATTAATTAAAAATGGATCACAGACCACAATGTGAAAAGTAAAACCAAAAAAATGCTTCCAGAATAAAAATAAGAGAATCTTTTCAAGACATTGTCACTGGCAGATTTCTTCTATAGGAAACGAAAGGCGCTCTCCATGAAAGGCTGGACTCCATTAAATTTAAGAAGGTCGGCTCATCCAGATGCCATTTGGAGAGTGAAAAGCTAAGCCACAAACAGGGAGACAATATCCACCCCATACATCTGTATAACTTTTTTTTTTTTAAGATTTTTATTTTTAAGTAATCTCTACGGCCAACAAGGGACTTGAACTCACAGCCCTGAGATCCAGAGTGGCGTGCTGGATGGACTGAGTCACATCTGTATACCGTGATAGAGAGATACCCAAGCGAAGCCTCCTGTGCAGAATATGGAAAGAACATCCACAAAGCCATTAAAAACAAGGCAAACAAGCCATTTCTGAGTTGGGCAAAACACTTGAACAGGTGCTCCCCAGACGTCTAGGATTTCCAAGCGGCCAACATGCAGAGGAACAACAGCTCAGCCTCCTTAATCATCAGGGAAACAACCTCGTAGAGCACAATGACAGCACCCTCACAGCCCCCGGGAACGCTAGAGGTCAAAGCTCCAAAGTGCGAGCGCCCAGCGAGGCTGTGGAGCGTCTGGAGCGTCCACCCCCCACGCGGCGAAGGCCCGTCTGGTGGTTTCTGCCAATCGCTACCCCCGAGCCGGACCCGTCCCTCCACTCCTAGGCGTCTGCCTGTGGTGATTAATTTTATGTGTCGGTGTGGCGGGGCCGTGCGCTGCCCAGACAGCTGGTTCAACATTATTCTAGTGTGTCTGTGAGGACGACTCCAGATGTTAGCGTCTGAGGCCGCTGTCCGCCCTTCCGGATGCGGGTGGGCCCGTCCAGTGGGCTAGAGGCCTGAGGAGAACAAAGAGGGGGTCCCTCCAGAAAAGGAGAGGGAATGCCCTCCTGTTCAGCTGCTGGAGCTGGGGCACCCCTTTTTCCCGCCTCAGGACTCAACACTGGACCATCGGGCTTCCTGGGTTCCCAGCGGCCAGCTCCAGGTCTGTGGACTTGTCAGCCTCACAATCACGTGGCCAGTTCCTTACTCGAACTCTGTCTATTCCCTGGAGCCCTGCGCCAGCGTCCTGTGGCTGCCGTAACAGAGGACCATAAAGTGGCCGGTTTAAAACAACACAAATATGGGCGCCTGGGTGGCCTTCGGCTCAGGTCATGATCCCGGGGTCCTGGGATCGAGCCCCGCATCGGGCTCCCTGCTCGGCGGGAAGCCTGCTTCTCCCTCTCCCACTCCCCCTGCTTGTGTTCCCTCTCTCACTGTGTCTCTTTCTGTCAAGTAAATAAATAAAATCTTAAAAACAAAAACAAAAAAACCCCCACAAATACCCTGTCACAGTTTGGGAGGCCCCAGGTGTCAAGCTATGGGCGGGGCTGGTCCCTCTGTCCGTGACTCCCTCCTGGCTTCTGGCGGCTGCGACAATCCTCGGCACCCCGTGGCCTGTGGTCACATCC
This sequence comes from Leptonychotes weddellii, assembly GCF_054177405.1. NCBI lineage: Eukaryota > Metazoa > Chordata > Mammalia > Carnivora > Phocidae > Leptonychotes > Leptonychotes weddellii. The sequence continues at coordinate 1,357,918 of NC_138383.1, read as the reverse complement.
CTCCGGTCTCCGCTTCTGTGGCCACATGGCCTCTCCTCTGTGTACCTCCCCCACCCTGCCCCACTCAAGTGAGGACATTTGTCATGGGGCTTACGGCCTGCCCTAATCAGGGTAGTCTCATCTCAAGATCACTAAGTAATTACCTCTTCCTAAATAACAGCACGTTCGTAGTATTTGGTAGACACATCCCTTGGTGGGGCGCGTCGCTCCGCAAGCCCCAAACTGGAACCGACCCAAATGCCCATCAATAGGAGAATGGATAAACAGATTGTGGTTTCTTCCCGCGATGCAATGTCACGGGGCTATGAACAGGAACTATGGACACACGCAACCACATGGATCAGGCTCACAGGAGCAACACGGACTGAAGGAAGCCGGGCACGAAAGGTGAAGGCGGGAGCACAGCAAACCCGCGTGTGGGGTCGAGCCCGCATTTACACGACCACGCGTGCTCTTCCGTGCACGTGCGTGAACACAGTAAGTGGAGACTAACGTGGGGGAAGGGGAGATGGAGGCCTGGGGCCACCAGACAGCCCCCAGGTCTGTGTGCGTGGCTCACAATCGTTCGCGGCTTGGCGCTGCTCCGGAAGACGGATCACACGGAGGGGCGGCCCTTCTCCGGAGAGAAAATCAGCTGCTGCCTAAACCCAGTTTAACTGCCCCAGATTCCAAACTGGTGACCTCCAAATTCAAGCAGGCATCACCATGACCGAGACCTTGCTCCCCACCTGTCAGAGCAGGTCTTGGGATCCTCGTCCTCCCCTGACCGGCTGCGCAGGCTCCCTCGGGCTCAGCGCTGTCCAGAGAGCGCAGAGGAGGACGGGCACCTCCCGGGGACAGGCTCATGCCCTCACCCTCCGCCCGGGAGCATAGGAGATGCCCACGGCCAGGGCCAACGTGGGGGTTGGCGTCCTGGGGCTGTCATACGAATGACCACAGACTGGGCGCTTGACGCAGCAGAAATGTAGTCTCTCAGCTCTGGAGGCCAGAGGTCAAAATCCAGGTGTGGGCACAGCCCTCCTCTTCCTGCTTCTGGTGGCCCTACGAGGTCCTCACCTCCGTCACCACCTGGCTGCCCCAAATCTCCCTCTGCCTCTCTCTTAAAAGGACATTTGCCATTGGGTTTAGGGCTCAACCGAATGCAGAATGCCCTCCCCTCAAGATCTTTACCTCGGTTACATCTACCGAGAAGACTTTCTCTGAACCAATTCACACCCACAGGATCTGGGTGGACTCATCTTTTGGGGTCACCACCCAGCCACTCCAGCAGGGTTCCCAAAATATCACACAGTTACTCCGGCCATGTGGTTGCAAAAGTGGGGTGTGGGGTCTGAGAGCTGTGGGCAAGTCACCAAACTCCTCAACCCAAACGCCAGATGGGAACAGGCCCGTGTGGGGAAAGGGCCCCCTGACAGTGGTTCAGGCTGGGGAGAACACTGGCAGTGGGGACACAGGCCACCATTGTGCACCCTCACTTGCCTCCAGGCTTCTCTGTCACCTGAGACCACACCGCCATCCATCCTACCCGTCTCGTCCCCACCGAGAGAGGGTCTTCCCCATGACTGTGGGGGGGCACGTTGGGCTCAGGGAGGTGAGGTGACCCAGCGGTACATGGCCAACCTGGGTTTGGGCCCGGGTCTCCTGGGACCAAGGAGGCCCTTGCTTGCCTGGTGGTGGGGTGAACCTAAGCAGGTGCAGCTGGGCCAGAAAGAGCTTGCAGGAGGTGAAGGGTCTCGTCCCAAGTCCTGGGGGCCCTGGGCCCTGTGGGTGCTAGGCAGCCCCTTAGAAACGGTAGGGAGAGGGACCTCGGAAGTGCCCCCAGAGGCTCCATTTCTGGGTCCAGTTCACAAGGGGGGCCTGTGGGTGTCGTGTGGTGTGGGCCCTGGGCGTAGCTGCGCACGGTGTGACAGGGGACGGGCACAGGTGTGCGTGCACAGTGAGGCTGCGTGTGGCCCAGGCAGCCAGAGGTACGTGGGGTTTAGGGGCCAGCCTCCTCCCCACGTGGCCGGCTGAGGCCTAATGTGGCCTCTCTCCCCTCGTGGCCCAGAAGGGACAGGGCACCCACGGCTGGGGGCCTATTTTGCTGCTGACACGCCGCTCAAACCTTTGAACTTTGTATCCCAGGTTTACTAATGATGTAAATCACCCAACAGGAGGAAGAAACAGGCTGCGCCCGGCCCCCACTCGTCCTGTCCACCTTGGGGCTGGGCCTCACTCTTGTTCTGTCCCAGGTGCCCTGGCCTCTGGCTCAGCCCCTTCCCCACAGACCCCACAGCCCAGCCTGGCCGCCTCCGCGCTCCCAGGGGCCTTTCCAGGTGAGGAAACGGCTGAGCACCTGAGCCCAACCAGCCTGCATTTGAGGGAAAGGGTTGCTTCATGGCCACAGGGGAGGACGTGAGCGCCGGGCTCAGCCGAGGCCGCTGCGGAGGCCCACCTTGGCCATTCAGATGTCTGGGTCAAGTCTGGCTGTCCTGAGCCAGAGGCCAGCAATGGCCCCTGTGAGGTTGCCCATCAGAACCCAAATCCTGCCTTCACCTGCGTTTTCAGAGCTGGGTGGGCCCGCCGCTAGAGCTCAGACTGAGGTCAATGGCCTGGGTCCAAATCCTGGCTGCTCCCCTTCCTGCCTGTGCGGCCTTGGCCAGTGGTGCGGGGTCACCTGGTGACTGAGGCTCAGTGCTCAGGAAACCGCCATTCTCCCTCTTGGTCGGTGAGGATGGCTGGCGGCCGCTGTGGCCCCAGGCCATTTTTCATCCTTTCCCACCTCCGCCCGCCCTTCACCCCCCACCTAGTCCCCACAGATTTCTTTTTTTGACTCTGTGCTGGGGAATCTCTCCTGCCCCCTCCCCAGGGTTCTGAGGGCCCTCAGCCTGCTCTGTCCACCCCCAGGACTCCTGGCAGCCCCTCATCCCAGTGCATGCTAAGCCAGCAATTCCCTGGGGCCAACTTCTCACCCAGCAGCCTCTGCTGGAAATCCTCTAGCACCCCCACACCTGTCACCCTCACGGGGGTTTCCAACCCACGGCTCTCGATCCTGGGGTGGGGGCAGGGAAGAGCCACCACCAGCCCCCAGAGCAATCACTGTGGCGAAAATAGGGCAGCCCACTGCTGGGCAGGCTTGGTGAGGGGATTCCAGCCCCTCTGCCTGCCTCGGCCAGGAGCCCTGTGCAGGCAGGATGGGGCCACGGCACTGGCAGGGACACAGGGCTCCAACTGGGGATCCAGAAGGAAGTGAGCTCACTCTTGCCCACAACGGAGACATCAGGAGGCTTCTCCCACGGGCCCCCACACGTGGGTGCGCCTGCCGGCAGAGGACCCTGACCCCTGGGTGGGCCCTTGACACTGTGAAGGAGGCTGGCCTCAGCCCCAGAGGGCCCCCCATCTGGCCTGCCATCACTGGGTAGCTGGCACCCTCAGCCATGGCATGGAATGTTCAGGGCTGTGGGCCTCTCGTGAGCAGGGGCCTGACTGCCCAGGGCTCACTTTACTGTGGGGGTTCGGAGACAAGTGCCTAGCTTTGGGGAAGGGCTTCTGGGGGCTGGTGGACCGGACTGGACTCCGAGGACCGAGGGACCAGGGCCAGAGCAGGTGGCATCCACCCTGAGTCCAGCTGGTGGTCTCCACAGGACCTGGGGAAGGGGGTGTAGGGCAAACTGAGGCACCCCCGGGCCTATAAACCATCAAGGTGTCTGTGGGGCAGGGATGGGGCTGAGGCGCCTGGGGAGGACAGTGAGCACTGAGCCAGGGCAGCCAGGAGAGGGAGCAGGGTGCCCAGGGCTCCCTAACAGTGTGGCCAAGGGCTAGGGATCTCTGGGCCTGGAGATGTGTTTGGGGGTAATGTTTATTGTTTTGGATTTCTCTGATTACAAAAAGAATACATTTCAAAAAAGAGAAATTTGAGAAATATGGGAAATTACAAAGAAGAGAATCATCCTACTCCTACCTAGGGGCACTTCCTTTGGGCCCTGAGGCTGCTTGCCCAGGAGAAGATCGGTGGGCCAGATAGGAATGGCCTGGGCCGGAGATGCTGCAGCCCTGGGGTTGTCTGGGGCCCCCTGTACTCCTCGCTGCCCATTTGCCACCCTGCACTTACTACGAGAGAACAATGCATACTCACAGGGAGGACCCCACTTCCTAGCCCAGATCCACTGTGGCAATTCAAGCCCAGACCCCCAATTCAAAGCCTGCAAATCACCCTCATCCGCCCTCCCGCCCTCCATCTGCCCTTCCTGCCTCCAGGAAGCCCTTTCTGACTGCCCCCCACCCTAACTTGCTCTGAAGTCACAGCAAGGTCCTCCGGCCTTGGATGTCTGGGCTCTTCTCCCCACCATAGTTGGGTGTCCCC
>NC_138383.1:1336958-1353476 GCF_054177405.1 Leptonychotes weddellii | reverse complement strand
CCCCCCCCCCCCCCCCCCCCCCCCGGCCAAGGCCCCCCCTCTCATCTTTAAATCTAGAAAAGGTTCAGTTTAACAACACTGTTTCAAACCTTGGGCCCTGACACTGATTTTTACCCTTCTCTTGCATGCCCCCAGCTCCCAAGCACAGAGCCAGGGAAAAACTATGCGTGCAACACCCACTCAAGGGTTAACTGAGGCCAAAAAGCAGAGCCACTGTTGTTCTGAGGGCCCCCAGCCCCAGGCGCTGATCCCTGGTCCCGTGGTGACCACGGGAGTGTGGGTGCAGACAAAGCTGTGTTCATCCAGCCCCGGGTTTGATGATCGCAGCACAAGGACCCCATTCTCTCTTGTGCCCAGCTGTGTCCCCTCCCCCAGTGAGCCTGACACCCCGGGAGGGCCCCCAAGGGCACAGGCTCAGCTGCTGGGGCTCGGAGAAATTCACAAGGGGCCTCTGCCGGGGGAAGCCAGTTCTGCTGAAAGGTACAGACAGCTGCAAGTCGGCACATCTTATCTTCAGGGGGAAACTGCCTGCATTGTTACAACTGATTTTTGAACCTAAAAGTGGAGGTTCATATCCAGCCTGTTAAACATAATCTTATTGGTTTCAGTCCAATGTGACCTTTTGGAATCTGGCTTCCAGATTCTTCCCATATATTAGCAGTTCTTCCCAGCTGTAGGGATGGTGACCTGCCTCACTGTGCCTTCATCCCAGTGACTCAGAAAAACAGGCGCAGCTGGCAGAGCCTGCAGAGGGGACTTTCCAGGGAGAATGGGGCCCTGGTGGCATCCTTCTTGTGGGTGTTCTAGCCCACAGGGGTCATAAGGCCCAACTTTTTCTGCTCTCCGTCTACAAGCATAAGGGCTTGGAGAAGTCAGGACACAGTCTGCCCTGCCCATGAGTCTTGGGGCTATCAGGGACCCACAAGCCAGTCAATCCATGTCCTGGTTTTGCAGAATCTGGGACCCAGGTACCCAGCCCCTGGGTAAGAACACAGGCCAGTCACTACCTGTCCCAATCTCAGTTTGCTGATCTATAAAATGGGCATGAGCATTAAATGAGTGTCTAGGACACCATCTGGCACCCAGGTGTCCATGTAGGCATTTAGGGAAGGGAGGTGGACCAGTGGAATTGGCTAAAGACTTGCCCTGTGGATCCTGGTCTGGGCCCCCAACCAGGAGTGTGTCTGTCCCCTGGGACTGCCCCTCATTGGCCAGAGCCCAGCTCAGCTAGGTTGCCAGGTTGTCAGCTTGGTTGGTGGGGGTGTGTTTTCTCTTGAGCACGTGGCCCTTCCTTTCTGCAAGCAGCCCCCAATGGGGTCCCTCATTCATTCTCTCTCCCAGAAGCACACCCCCTCACCCTCAGTTGTTGAAAGCCAGGTCCTTGGCCCCAACTGTATACCCCACACGACAATGCATCGGGCCCAAGACCGGAGGTCTCCGGAAGCCTCTGGCCTGGTGGCTACTGGGCCGCCGCGGAATTCCGCCCCTGGGCTGGCGGAGGGGATGGGGGGGGGACAGCGTCCAGCACGCGGGCCGTGCCGCCGGCCCCACGCCCCCCGGCGTGACCTTCTCCGCGGCACGGACAAAGGCCGGCGGGGCGGGCGGCGCCTTTAAGGACGCGGCGCGGCGGGGTCGGTGCCAGGAGGCGCCGGGCGCGCCCCAGGGAAACCGCGCCGCGGGGCGGAGGAGAGCGGGCGCCCGCGGCCAGCCCTGCAGCCACCGCAGGCGCGCCCCGCGTGGTCACTCGCTCTTCTCCCACTTGCTCTGGTGGGGGCTGGGCTCTGTGCGGTGGGGGCGGGGAGCTCCTAGCCGTATGGGGGGCCTCGGAGTTGGGGAGCGGGCTGGGGGCGCGTCGGAGCGGGTGGGACTGGGGTGCGAAATGCGGCGGAGAGTCGGCTGGCCCGGGGTGGGGGGTGGGGGGATGGGGCGCGGGACGAGGGTCTCGGTCCCCCCTCCCCCCCAAGCCCGCGGACCGGGCCGAGCTGGGAGGAAGCATCCGGCGCGGGGCCCCGAACCGCACCACCTCGCGCGACCCCTCCCCGCGTCCCGTCCAGCAGCCCCTGCCTCTAAAAGCGAGTAGAGCCGGCGTGGAGGGTAGAGATTAGATTTCGCGCCTCGCTCATCAATTTTCCGTTTAGTGTCACCGGGCCCCATTGTGGGAGAGGGAAGCGCGTCACCCGGGCCATAAATTTGCGATTATGGCGCCTCCAGCCGCCTCCCCACTCTGGGGACCGGGCGGGCTCCGGAGAGCAGGTCGGGACGGTGGAGCCCGGCGCCGCAGCTGCCTCCCGAGCGGGACCCGGAGCGGGACCCGGAGCCGCCGAGCCGTAGGTGCCGCTTCTCCCGACGCGGGCCGTTCCGTCTTGCGCCCACCGCCGGCCCCGCGGCCGGGTCCAGAGGGCTTTTGTTTCTAGCTCGGATGTCGGGGCTCTGCTCTCGCACCCGCCTCGGGTGGTGGCTTTTTGCCTCAAAAATGCCCGCTATGAAAAAATACAAGTGCAAACCCAAGAAAATGCATTCTGGTGGAAAGAAAATTGCCCAATTTGCGTCTGCGCTTCCCCGGGGCTCGGAGTCCGCCCGTGGAGACGGCCCAGCGCCGGCCAGAGGCCAGGCCCCAGAGCAGTGTGTTGGTGCGCTCGGGAAGGCCCCGGCGGAAGTGGCTCTCCGGGGCTGAGGGCGCCGGGCCGCCGCGGCGCTGGCTCCGGGTCAGGCCCCTCTGCCCATCCTGGCTTGCCCTGTTGGAAGGGGGAGTTCTCTGGGGATTCTCCCTTTGGGACACTTTCCCGGCATCTCCCCACCCCCAGTTGCCATCTGCAGCCTGTATTGATGCATCATGAATTGGGATGCAGTATATATTTCTGCAGGTCAAAAACAAACAAAAATTAAAAAACAACGGATCTATTGAATGATTTTTAATTGAATGGATCTACTGTCCTGTTAACAAAAGAGACGGTGGGCATGCTCAGATCGGGCTGGAGTGGTGGTGCCTGGGCCAGCCCCTTTGCTTGGAGGAATGGGAGGAGAAAGGGCTTTGCCACAGGCCCCAACTGTTCTGTGGGAACTTTGATGGGAATAATTTATTTTTGGTTCATATATGCTGCAGGTAAACAGGCCGAGCGCTCAACCCCCCAGCAATAAGAAGGAGAACAGCCGTATCTGGTGCCTTCCCAGCCCCAGTTTCTTTCCAAAGGCAGCCCAGGAAGGGAGCCGCCAGCCTTGGCCATCAGACTGAGAGAAAAGTCCTAGGGACTGCAGGGCAGGGTGAGGATGTGGCTCAGCCGCAGGGGCAAGAGGAGGTTGTGAGGTGGGCCCACCCCATTAAGCGGGGTCTGGGATGTTAGTGGGGAGCGTGGCCAGCAACAACTTTACAGCAGGAAGAGAACAGGAGGGTTGCCAAAATGAACTGTCCAGGCCTCTGGTTTTGGGTGTCAGAAGCTAGTCTGAATAGGCAGCCCCTTACCATCTGGAGCCCTCTGCTGGGACAGAGGTAGGAAGGGGAGTCTAGCAGGGACTGGGGGTTTTTCCATCTTCGGGAATGTGAAAAAATCCAGCCGGGAAGTTTGCTCTGAGGTTCTTGCCCACTCCGGAGGCTGGGGTGGGAAGGGGAAGGTGCCATTTTCCCCTGCACCTGGGGGGCCCTGTGCCCTCCTGCTGCTGAGCCCTGTAGCTGGTGCTCAGAAGAACTTTGTTGGCTGTGGGTTAGGGGCGGGGTCTGATGAGCTGTGGCCCGCTCGGTCCCCTGAAAATTGGGCCAGCCTGGTCCCAGACTCGTCCTTTAGGTTTTGTTCCTGGCCTTGCCTGTCTGTTGAGGCTCTGCCTGGGCCAGCTGGCTTTTATCAGAGGAAACCCTGACACCCAGCCATACCCCCTCTCTCGGGGCCCTCCCCCCGCCCCCCTTGTGAGATCAGGCCCGGGAAGTGCGGCCCCAGAGACCCTGTCCAGACATACCCTGACAGCGACATGTGTAAACACACCCCAACACAGCGCTGAAGGAGTGGCCCGCGGCAACTGCTTACTTGGCCCTCCCTCTGGCTGGTCTGGGAGCAGGCAGGTGTCCTCCCAGAGAGGGCGTGTAGCCCGTCTCTGTGGGTGTGTGTGCCTGGAAGCACCGTGTAGCTGGCCCCTCGTGCGGCCCAGCAGAGTTTTTGTCGCCCTGCAGGGCAGTTCCGGCCACTAGGCCACCCACCTCCATTCCCATGGGCTGGGGCTGGGGTCTTTCCGCACAGGCGGGAAGAGGAGGGCCCACTTTGGGCCAGCCTACTGCAAGACCTCCGAAATGCACCCCCCCCAGGTTTGAATTTGGAGGGTGATTATCGGCAGGGAGGGAGCAGTTGGCCTTGGGGGAGGGCGGCCTGGCGCACGCTACTGATTCCTTCCCAGACTTCCCCGGAGGGTCCTTTGCCTTCTAGCCTATGGGAGAAAGTGTCCAGGCGGCTGGAGGGCGGGGGAGGACAGCGGGCAGTGAGGAGGCGATGGGGGGGCTCCCGCGGCTCCCCTCCGGCTCCATCCTCCTTGGCGGTCCTCACAGTCTCACTGCCACTAATCAAACGTCTGGGAGGGGAAGCTGGGCAACGGGACGCTCCTGCCCTTTTATGAAAATCACTTCAATTTAACCCAGATGGGTCTCCTGTTGATAACCTCGCGCAACTAGCACCCTGAATTATACTTTACGTGTGAACACACTGGGTTATATTTAGCCACAAATTACGACTCTGTGTTTAACAAGCACCTTCCCTGAGCTGAGGGGGCTGGGCAGCCTCCTGACCTGGTTGGAGCAACCAGTAACAGAATTTACCCCCCCAGGAGGGAGGGGCCCGGGAAAGCTGTTCATCCAACTTCAAAGTCTGGCTCCCCAGCAGCTCTTGCTGCCTTTTGAAACTTCCAGCCACATCCCTAAGTCTGTCTTGGAGCCTGTTTGTGGCCTGCAGGGACCAGCTGTGCCTGGAGGGGCCGGAGGTTTCTGAGCAAGCAGGGCTCTGGCCTCAGCATGCAGGCCCCTTGCTCAGGCCGGAGCTGGGACCTGGGAGGCATTCAGCCACGGCACAGGGCCTGGCGATGCTGGAGGGAGACCTCCTGGAAGAGGTGTGGCAAGGACCCTCCCAGCCTGGCGTGGCCCAGGACAACTCTTCTTCCTTGGCAGCCTCTGCCCTGTCACCTGGCCCTCTGTGACTGGAGGCGCTGTTTTTGCCGGGAGGGGCAGCCCAGGGGATCTTTACCTTCCTCTCCCCTCCAAAGTAGGCCTGCCCTAACGAAGTTTAAGCCCCCAAAGAGGAAGACGTGGCAAAGACCACCCTCCAGTCTAGGCACAAAGTCCCCGTTGCAGCACCTTGGGGAGGACCTCTGGGGGTCTCAGGGGGCCTCCCAACCCCAGCCACAGCCAAGGCTGAGAGCACCTGGGAAGACAGGGGTCCAGGCTGCCCTGGTGAGGACCTAGTGAGGGAGCCATGTGGGGGGCAGGGCTTCTCGGGTCTGGGCTGGGGCTGGCCCACACTGACCTTCCTCCAACACCTCTGCTCCCTCCAGTGCACCAGCCAGAGGCCCTGATGAAAAGAATCATCCCCCCCCAATCTGGTGGCAGTAGACCTCCTTCAGGCAGATGGGGTGGGGGCCCCAGCTTTGGTGGTGCTGGGGCCGATCTCCTCCAGCTAGGGCATTTCTGGGAATGTGTCTGATTTTTTTTCTTTTTTTATCCCTCTTACTTAGGCAGGGGGGTGCAAACTCCTAATCTTTGTGCTGTCCTTGGAACGAGTGGACGTGCACCAGTCTCCTGTTGAGCAAGGGTAGGGGGTGCTGGCTCAGCTCACCCCTCTTCCTCTCCCCCACAAGCTCTAGATGCTGGGCAAGTGCAAACCTGTGGATACAGGGCCCCCCCTTCAGGCGGGCCTGCCTGCCTGCCCTCTGGACCTGGCCCCCTGAGCCTGGAAGGGGGGCGTGGAGAATTAAGAGTCAATTTTTGTCAAGAAATTGTTCCTAATTTGCCCTTTGACTAATGGCCCAGGGAACAATGGAGAGACACCCGACACACAATTACCGAGCACGCAGCTCTGCTGCTCTCTGGCCCAAGCAGGTGTTTACTTGGAGCAGGGACTAATTCACAATTTTACGTAACTCACCCAACACTCCCACCCTCTTGTGTTAAAAAATGATTATTTCATTATTTCAGACAGAGCGGGATCGTGGTCTTTTGGGAGCTGGGAGACCTAGATCTGTTGCCACCTCTCGGGGAGCACGGCAGATGGGGCTCCAGGGCTGGGGGAAGGCTCTGGGGTGGCAGGGGCCGCTCGGCTGCGTGGGGGAAGGCAGGTTCTCCAGAATGCTGCTACACATGCATGCTGTAAACTCGTGTCGGTGTGTGATAACGGAAGCATGTGCGTGTAAGTTTGTGCACATGGGGGTGTCATGTGCCCTGTGATGCTCCAGTGTATGTGTGCCTGAGTGTGAAGTATGTATATGCTGGGGATGTGAGCACACGTGTGTGACGTACGCGTGTGCACGCGAGGCGGCACGTGGGTGGCGTGTGCGCGTGGATCTCAGTGTGGTCTGTGGGAGTGCGTGCCCAGGTGTCCGAGAACAGCTGGCTTCTCGGGCATCTGTTTATCTTCTTCGAGGCCAGAGGGCAAGCCAGGAGCGGTGTCTGCCAGGAGAGGCGTGGAAGCGGGGTTCCTGCAGGAAGCTCGCTCGCTGGGGGCTCGAGGACGCCTCTGGCAGCATTCCTGGCTGGGGCGGGCCCGTGGGCTGCTGGGGTGTGGGAGCCCGCTCCCCTGTGAAACTGTGGGCGACCGCAGGGCCCCGGACACCCCAGCTCAACCCAGCTTCCCATCGGGACCCCTTCTTTTCTCCTCTCTGACCTCTCTCTGGTTTTCTCTCCCACCCTGGTGGAAGGCGAGTCTACAGATCCCTACACCATGTTTCTCTAAAATTAAAAACATTTGTCAGCTCTGGACAGCAGGGAGAGTTTGAAAAGGAAACCGGAGGTTTCCTCAGAGCTGATAGCGCTCCCAGCCAAACATGCCCGGCCCCAGCCTCAAGGGGGAACACTGGGAGCTTATTTTGGTGGTACTTTGGGAGCTGCCTAGCGGCCGGTGCCCGAGCTGGGAGGCTGCCAGACCTGACGCAGCCAGCAGGCCCATCTGCAGTTATTTGCTGTAACAACTGTTTTGAAACAGCACTGGGGGCGGGGGAGCCCACTAGATTTGTTTTAAGTGATGGTGGGGGAAGAAGGAGGGGCTGGGGGGGCAGAGGGGGCAGGGAGCCGCACATCCAAGGCTGGCAGGCTCTCCGCAAGCCTGCAGCCTGAGTCCAGGTGCAAGTCACCAGGGGCAGGCACAGCACTGCAGAGGTTCTGAAAGCTAGTTCTCAGCCCCTGGATTAGTAATCTGGTGAAGGTGAGCTGCAACCTGTGGAGGGCAGGGAGGTCCCGGACCCATGCTGTTCTCTGCGGGTCGGTTCCCTCAGCAGCCAGCTTGTCTCCAGTGTGGCGGGGGTGGGGCCCATCAGCCAGGCTCCAGGACCTTCAGACAATCTTCTGCCCGCGGGGGTGGAAGCAGGGTTTGGGGATTTCCCAGCCGGCACCCTTCCGCGCACCGGCTGGGGGATCCTGGAGACTAGAAGCCGCTGCGTCTCCCCCACGAGGCGGTGAGACGCCAGGAGTCCCCTCCCGGCTCATGGGCACCGGGGGCCGCAGCGGCGCACTTGGGGAGCTAGGAGAAATTCCAGTGTTCTGCGGGTCGCCAAGGTCTTCTCTCTCTTGGATGGAGGATGTTTTTCTTAGATGTATTTTGCTCAGGTATATATTTAATTTCAAATGGAGCTTTAATACTTAATATTACATTAAAAAAAAAAAAAGTTCCTGGGCCAGAAAACAAGCTTATTGCAGCAAGTCAGAAATGGGGAACTCCGTTTCCCAGCCAGAGTAGGCAATGTGTTGTCAGCGAGCGGCGCTTTGCCGGGGGTCGGGGCTCCGAGGCTGGAGAGCTGTGCCGAGGGGCTGCGGGAAGCTGGTGGGGGCCCCCAGGCGCACGGACCGGGCAGCCACCGCGCACCAGGCCACCGGAGCCCGGGGCGCATTGTGAGCCCGGCGCGCTCCGGGACCGCGCGGCAGGCCGCTCCCAGCCCGAGCTCCGGCCCCGCCTGGCCCTGCAAGCAGTCCCGGAGACCAGGCCGATGGCCGTCCCCGCCCGCCCACCCCTGGGTGAGATTGATTTCTCCCGAGCCGGGCCGGCTTTCCTGGATGTGCGCGGGAAGCGGGGGGCCTCCGCACATACCCGCGGGGTCGGGATCCGGAGGAACCCAGTCCCCCACACACGCCGGGGCCGCCACTGAGACTCCATCCTCCGGAAGCCCGGCCCGAGCCCGGTGGTCCGTCGTCAGCCACCCCCCGCCCCGATGGCCGCGCCAAGCCGGAGCCGCCCCCCCTCACCCCCCCCCCCGGGTCCGCAACGGGGACCTAATTCAATCGCCCACGGCCTAATGAATAGCCGCGCGCTAATCGGATCTCCAGGCGCTTTATGGATTTATGCATGCCGCCTCTCCTCCCGCGGTCGCTGCGCGCCGCCCGGGGTCGTTTCCGAAGGCGTCGACCTCGGGACTGGCCAGGGGCTCGGGCCGCGGGGGTTTTGTCCCCGCCGCCGCGTCAGGGCCTCGCCGGAGACTCACCTCGGGACCGCGCGCCCTGTCCCGCGATCGCGGTGTCCCGGTGCTTACCTGCCAGCCCCCGGCTCTCCGGAGCTGCCCCGCCGGCCGCGCCGCCCGAAACGGGCGCCGAATCCCGGAGCCCCCGCCCGCCGCCCAAATCCCCCACCACAGGTCAGAGATGCCCGCGGGGTAAGGCCGGCCCGGGCCGTGCGCCTGCTTCCCCTTTCTCTCCGGATTCCTTTGATCCGCGGGTTCTGCAGCGCACCTCGGCTCCCGGCTGCCGGGGTCGGCCCGTGGGGGTCCTGGAAACTGTCCCCAGCTTATCTCCTTTCATCAAGCGGCCTTGGGCGCCTTGAAACCGCGGAGCCAGTAATTGCTTTTTTCAGGAGGCCCTGTGCGGACTGGACAACAGCCAATCAGCGCCTTGTTTACACTCGGTGATTGACAGCCTGCTGGCAGCGTGCCAGCCAATCCCGGCGGTCCCGCGGGAAAGGGCGGGGGGGGGCGGGAAAAGGAAGGAGACAACAGAAGGCCTCGGGTTTAACCCCTTCGTGTCCCTATTGGAATGAGCCAGTGGAGAATTTCTAATGCGTGTGCATGCGTTTGTTAGCATCTATTTTAAATATCCTTTTTTTTTGTCCCCCAGAGAGGGAGGCAGAGATTCACAATGAGAAAGAGCAGTAAAAATAATGTACCCATCACTACTGAGACATCCCTAACCCTAACCTTGACTCCCCGAGAATAAATAGCATTTTGTTGGGAAACCAAATTCCAACAGAAATATTTATTTGGAGAATCTTTTTAAAAGTGCTTTGCATCTGATAACGATGGAGATAATCGTTCAGTGGCTCTTTTTAACTGGAGAGAGAATTTAGCGGGTATGCAGAAGAGTGGCATTGAGAAATACTGTGCATTGTGCATATCAAGGTGAACATATTTTTAAAATCGAGTTGCAGATGAAAAGGGCAATCTTTGTCTTAGACATAAATTCCCCGATTTTCAGTTTCATCGGTGCTCCGTTGCAAAGTATGGCCGCGAGAGATTAAAATGAGAGTTGGCAGATAGATGGCCAGAGAGGCAGGACCCTCTCCCTGAGGTCTGATCCGCAGGCAGGGAAAGGAGACAACCGGGCAGGTGACTCTGGGGTCCCGCGCTGCCCAGGCGTTGGGCGTGCGGGCATTCTTGAGCTCGGCCTGAGCAGGCGAAGGTCTCGGAGTGGTAGAAGGGCCTGCAACCCGAGGAGGCCTCTATGCCTGGAGCTCGGGCCTACTTGCGCAGGGTTCAGCCACCTGCCAGACAGATCTCAGGTATTTAAAAAACATCTGCCTTCACGGGTGTTGCTGTTTCTTCTCCCGGCCTCTGTGCACCAGAAGCCAAACGTTAGACCTGCTGGATTAAAGTTTAAAAAAAAAAAAAAGAAAGAAAGAAAGAAAAAGAAAAAGCCTCCCCCTATGCGCGGACACGCGCTCCCACTCGCCTCGCTCCCTCTCCCGCCCTGCGCCACCACATTCCCATTCAGCAGCAACGATCTGCGCAGAGGAGCTGCGCAGTCGCCGGGCTTGAATTAGGCGCCATCGGGCTCAGTAGTAGCCCTGCTGCTCCCTGATTGGCAGCTCTCTGGCCCGGCGCCAGCCTATTGGGAGGCCTGTTTACGCCGAATGAGTGGCACGAGCTCCCGGCCGCGGAGGGCTGCGCGACCAATCAGCGCGCCCGCTGCTCGGGGCTGAGTGGCACGAGCTTATTAGTATGCAGGGCCCGTGGCTCGCCGCGCCGGGCTGCAGGTTTGAGAGCCGCTCTGGATGGGCTCGCTAGAGTCGTTGTTGTGGAAGCGGTGCATTTACAGTGCAACAGTCAGCACATTGAAAATACCAATAGGAATACAAAACAAAGTCACATTTACTGATTTAATTGTATTGCATTCAATTGTATCCAGGAAACAACCTCCAGTAAGTAACTGAAATTGCTTTCATTTTTTTGTTTTTGTATTTTTATTATTATTTTATTTTTTATTTTGGCTTTGGGGATTTACATTTTTTTTTTCTTTTTAGCAAGATAAATTCAGGGTTGTGATGTTAAGAAATATAGATCTTCCCTTTTAAAAATTCCGTTATAATGTCGAGTAGGCTTTTTTTTTTAAGATGGACTATATATAAGAGCGATTTTTTTTTCTCTGAAAAATCTTATCGATCGGTTTAAAATTCCCCCCGTAACGCGTCCTTGCTTTGCTCTGAGCGCTTGTTGTCTCGATTGACACCCAGCATTAAAAATAAATAATCGCGACAGGACAGGGACCGCCAGGCTGCGTCCAGCGCGAACCGCGCGGGTGGCTCCGGGCGGACAGTCGGCGAGGACCCGGACCCGCCAACGCGAGCCGGGCTCTGGCGGCACCAAGAACGAACCCCGATTGTTCGCCCCCCCACCTTGCACCCTCCCCCGAGCAGCCCCGGGTCGGCCCCGCCCGATCGCTCGGCGGCCCTGGGAACGGGCCGGCTCGGGGTGATTTAGGCGGCCCGGGCCGCTGACCAGAGAGGCTTTCCGGCCGCCGGCTAGGTGCGGGCGAGGGGCCGGGGTGGGCAGGGGTAATGCGAGTTCTTCGGGTTTCGGTTTCCAGAGCCTAATTCATTGCAGAACATTTCAGAGATTCTTTTCCTGGGGGGTGGGGGGTGTTGAGGAAGGAGAAGGGGGGCAGCGAGGCCAGCGCAGCGGGGCGTTTTCACCGCGCGCGTCCCGGTTAGCGCGCGGGGCTCGGACCACGGCCAGCCAGGCGGGGTCTGCGGGCGAGTGCGCCCTGGGGGCGCGGGTTCCGGTGCGGCCCCGGCCCTCAGTCCTCTCCCGCGGGGGCGGGCGCGGCTGTTTCGCAGGGAGCGGGTTCTGCGGCGGCGCCCGAGCAGCCCGCGCCGCGGTGCGCCCCTGGCTCCAGCCCAGCCTGCAGGCCCCACGGAGCCCGCGCGCTGGGAGACGGCGCCGGAGGAGGCCACACAGAAAGGGGTGCTCGTAACCCTAGGGCGGCCGAAGCGGCGGCGGGTTTTTTTAGTCCTTTAGTTAAAACCAAAGCAAACCTAAAGGAGCCCCAGATTCAGGAGCGCGCGAGCCACGTAAAGTGGGGGCGGCGGCTCTGGGGACCGAGCCTCGCTAGCCCGGGGAGGAGCCCAGCGTTCTGAAGTTTGGTTCTTTCCAAAATGCCCTTGTCATCATTTCTCTGTCCGGCGCGAGGCCCCCTGCCTTCCGCAGCTTTTCGCTCCATTTCCTCCCCTAGACCGGCCAGGCCTATGGCCACCGCGCTGTCCTCTGCCGCGGCCTCTGCCGGAGCTGGGGGGAGGGGGCTTAGAGCCCCGGGACTGGCGGGTGACGGCTCCGCGGCTTCGGGCCCAGGCCGCGGCGGCCGCGCGTCCCCGCCCCGCGCCCTCCTCCGCCTGGGTTCCGCAGGCCCCGGGAGCCGCTCGCTGGCAGACGTGGAGGCGCTGCGCGGCCTCTCTTCGGGAGCAAAGAACACAAAGAAAAGTCCTTCCAACCCTGAAAGAATTGCAGTTGCACGGACGGGCAACAGTAATTCACCCCCAGTTTGCGTAAAAAGTCTGGCGGGTTGGTGAGCCCGCGATCCGCCCGCGGGGGGTGGAAGATTAAAATTGCTCCTGGCAGCCGAGCCCGCGTCCCGAGAATCGCGAGCAGCTCGCGCTTTCTCGACAATTCTGAAATCTCTTACAGGAAGAAAGAAACCCCACAAAACAAAAGCCTAGCACACACGACTCCCCGGAGGCCGCCGGGAAGCCTCGCACCCCCGCGGGCTCAGCCCCCGGCCCTCGGCGCCTTTGAAGCCGCAGGTTCCAGACCTCCCTCCCCTCCTTCTCTCTCTTTGTCCCTCCCCGAGGCCCCCGGCCCGGGCAGCCCCTCCCCTGACCCCGGCGCGGGCAGCCCCCTCGCCGGTGCTGCCCTGGCCCTGGCGGCTTGGCGCTCGCTTTGCAGGCCCGAGCGGCGGCGACCCGAGTTATTTGTTAGACCGGGGGAGAGAGCTGGCGATCCCTAGAGGCGAGGGAACCCCAAACCCCTTTGTATGAAGTTGAGAGACAAAGAGAACTCTTTGTCTAGGTCCCATTTATTTACAATGCAAAAGTTCTCCGAATAAATATTAAAAAAGCTTATCAGCTGAGCAAATATGTATTCACTTAATACATTATGTTTTCGATTATAGATTAAATCAAACACAAAATAGTCTGCAAATAAGACATTGTAGAACCCGTAGCATTAAATATAGCAATTTAAAATGGTATTCACGAAATGGAAAACATCTTAGTCGCTCGTGGGACGGCTAAAAAAAAAAAACACGTTTTCTGCACGGTTCACAATCAAGAATATTGAGCCTACCCATCTCCCTTTTGTTGGAGGTGATATCAAACATTAAAACAATGCGGATTTAGGAAATGAGGGGAAATATGCAAAGTGAAAGAGGTTCACGCGGGCGCACGGTCGTGCATTATCTGTCGCCTGCTCCGTGGCTCCACAATCAGCCTCGAAGTGCACTCCCCTAGTTGGGTGGGGGTGGAAAGAAGGGAGGTGGGGGTGTTTTTAAGTGGCTCTGCCGGGAGGTGGAAACCCATGGCTGAGTCCGGGGGTCTGCTGGGACCTGAGCTAGGGCGAAGGTTGCGCGGGGCGCGGCCGGCTCTCCGCGGCCCGAGGGCTGAGCCAGCCGCCGCAGACCCCCGCGTACCCGGGCTGCGCGGCCGCGCGGAGACCGACTTGGCTCGGCGACCCGGGGCAGGCGCTGCAGGGAGAAATTCTGTGGCCGATTTGGGGCGCTAAGAGAGAACAATTTCTGACTCTCAAAGCACTCCCCCACCCCCCCACCCCCGCCCAAAAGTCCCCAGTCCGCAGAGGAAGATCCTGGGCGAATTTGATTGGGGGGCGGGGTAATTGTTCCAGCCTCGCCGGGAAGCTCCCGGCTCGGGGACGGCAGGCCGGGCACTGCGGCGTGGCCGCCCAGGTGACACCGGCGGCGGACGCAGACTCCTGGGACTCTGGGGAACTGGCCCGGGGTCCCGGCTTCGGTGCTGGGGGTGGGGGCCTCATCCCGTTGGAGATGGGGGGGCGGCGCGTTCTAAAGAATGGGCCGAAAGACGCATGGGGGGATGGGAGAAGTGGAGAAAAGGAAGGTTATAAAAAAACAACAACTCTTGAGTTACAATCAATAAAATTACTCGCTTAATTAGCATGGTTATTCGGTTAAGCGGAATGTAGTAAAAGCTGAACCTCGGAATGAGGGGGGAGAGGAAAAAGGCGAGCGTGGACCTCAGGCCTTTTCCTCCGAGACACCTCTGGGCAGCGGGGGAGGGGAGAGGGTGTGCGTGTGAGTGTGTGTGTCTGTGTGTGTGTGTGTGTGTGCGTGATGGCTTCGCAGATTTGGGTTTTTATCACCCAGCGGAGCCAGCAGCCTTTTGCCGCGGCGCCCTCGCCGCAGGGACCCGCGGGAACGCGAAAGGGAAGAGGCGAGCGCTGCAGCCGGGTTACCCCAGGCTCCTCGGGGCCGAGCGCGGCCGGGACGGTGCGTGTGCGCGCGGGGACCGGGTGGCTCGGCGCGCGCGCGAGCGGCGGGAGACGCGCCGAGTGTCCCGGGCCCGGCCGGCCGGCCGGCCCGGCCGCGGCTCCGGGCGGCGGGCGGGCGCGGACCCCCCAGGCGAGCCGAGCCCCCGAGTCACCGAGTCTCTTCTGCTTGCCTCCGCAGACTATGGACCCGCACGGCGGCCGCCGGCTCGGCGCGCGGCCGCCCGCCGAGGAGCCCAGTCCGCCGGCGTGCTGACCGGCCCGCTACCCCGCCGGTGACCCCGGACGCCGCCTCCTCCGCGCCGCCCGCGCGCCGCTCGCGCGCGCCGAGCCGCCCCGGGGCCCCGGCCGCGCTGCTCCCCGGAGGCGGCGGCGGGCCGGGGCCGGGGCCCGGCATGGATGGCCGCGACTTCGCGCCGCCGCCGCATCTGCTGTCGGAGCGCGGGAGCCTGGGCCACCGCAGCGCCGCCGCCGCCGCCGCCGCCGCCGCGCGCCTTGCCCCCGCCGGGCCCGCCGCGCAGCCCCCGGCTCACTTCCAGCCCGGAAAGTACTTCCCGTCGCCGCTGCCCATGGCTTCGCACACAGGTCAGTGCCGGCCGGGGGCGGGCGCGGGAGAGGAGGCCCAGCCGAGAGGTAGGCACGGTCCAGGGGGAATGGGCGCGCGCCCCTCCTCTCCTTGGAGCGTTTGCCGAGCAGCCTTCGGTTTCATTTCCCTGCCGGGGCTCCGGTGGCGGGGCCCCCAGCCGGATCATCGCGGTTTAGAGCGGCCTTCCCCGGGGTCCCCGGGGTCTCGGAGGGGCAGCCCCGGAGCCGGCTAAAAATAAAGCCTTTCCCCCCTGCCCCCCTCCCCCACCCCTTCCTGCAGAAAAACTAAATTCCCCGGAAACCTCATTTCTGCATTCTGCATTCACATCCTTAAGACATTCTGGGGCTGGGACAACGAGGCACTTTCTGCGGGGAACAAAACGGCTGTTGTGACTGGGGGCGGGGGGCGCCGCGGCCTGGCGGATTAGGGCGGTGTGTGCGCGGGGTGAGCGTTAATAGGGACTGCTGGTGTAAGACGAGCAAATCCTGTTTCTATATAAAGCCTTGAAGTGTCAGGGTGAGAATGGGTTTGCAGGGGTTGTATGTGCTTTAACAAGTGCCTCTGGTATCCTGCTAAAGCCGGACGAAGCGTGGCCAGAGCGCGGCCCAGGCTCGCGGCCCGCGGCCCTGGGGGAGGGCAGTGCGGGGCGCCGGCTTGGCTTGGCTGGGGGCGGCGCGGGGCCGCCTCGGGATTTCGGTGCAGGCGAGTGCGCAGCGAATTTGCTCCAAGGGGAGAGAACGGGGCCGCCCGGCGTTCCTGTCCTCTCGGATTCTCTTCCGGAGAGCGTTGGTCCTTGGCAGGGCTGACCCAGGCCTCCGGAGCAACACTAACCCCTCTGGGCAGCTCTGATACTCTACTGTAGAGCAAGGTCCGAGGAGAAGCAGAGCCAGGCAGCGGGGAGCCAAGGGACAGCTACCTCGAGGAGACCCTGGAGGTCACTGGCCTTAGCCCACAGAGTTTGCAGGAATAAGGTTTGGGGCTTGGCGAGGGGGCCTGCTGGTCAACCTTGAAGGCTGGCTTGCTCTTGTTTACAGTTTGTTCTAAACACCAGAAATGTTGTTTGCCGCTTTTTTGGGTTTGTTTGTTAATTTGGCAGTTACAGTTATTATTGCTAGCTTGATGAACTGTGAATACTAATAAAATTATATCTGCTTTAATGGGATTACAATTACTGTGTGGATTAAAACGGATGGAAGACTCGGCTAGAAGGGAAAATGTCAGAAGGGAGGGCAGTCAGACAGAAAAACATAAATTTCCTAAAAAGAAAAAAATATGCAAAATTGCTTAATTACTAATGGGCTTTTAGCATTTACAACACGGAGAGGTTCAGAAAGTTAGGAGGAGGCAGGAGTGGAGGGGCTGGGCTCCCAGGCTCTGCTGGACGCAGCCCTGGGCGAGGGGCCTCGGCAAGGCTGCCCTTCTTTAGCTCTTCCTTGCTGTTCCCTCTTTCTGTCCTTTTCTTTTCTCCCATCTAGATTTATAACTCGAAAGAGGAAACGTACTTGCTTGGGAAATTGGTGATTTAAAAATATCTGTCCTGGCTGTCCCTGAAGTTAAGTGTCTCTCCTGCCCCTGCATTGACGTGCTGCCCACCCAGCTCAGCCCACACTGGGGGGCTGCAGCTCAGGCTCATGTTGGCCGCAGGGACAGTGCAGCCTCCCTACCAGCCCCTTCTGCTGGCTGCGGGCTTGCAGCCCCTGCTGAGGGGGGAAAGGCTGAGCCTGCAGGTTGGGGGATGGGGAGGGAGCAGCTGCAAACCGCCC
>NC_138383.1:1296095-1336458 GCF_054177405.1 Leptonychotes weddellii | reverse complement strand
GAGCTTGGGAATAAACAGGGCGGCAGGTCCCTTCTGTTGGGAGTACGGAAAACTCCTTCCCTGCAAAACGCGCTTCTGATTGCCAACCTCGAAAAGAAAGAAAGCAAAACACACCGGAGGAAGAAAGATAATTTCCTAGTGTGAAAAGACCCCATCAAAGGTTCCCCTCCCTCATCATGTGATATTTTTTTGTAAAGAAAAAAATACATTTTCGTAAATACCTCATTAACTCAATGACACCATGGTGTTTCTGCAACAGTTACCAACATTAAGTAGGTGTGAAAAGAGTTACTTTCTGAAGACTCTACCCATCCTGCTCGGGAAGTGACAGAACCAGACATCAAAGCGGGCCGCCCCGCTGCAGAGCCCCGGGATCCGGCGGCCGCATAGACCAGCCCGGCCACAGCCGCCCTGCCCGCCCCTCCGAAGCCATTTTTGGAATGTGGGTTTTTTCTCAGTGGGGCTTGTGCTGCCCATGTCTGATTATTGCCTATAAGGATATTCCTATAGGAATATTCAGGTCACGTGAGTAATAAAACAAATTAGCCAGCGAGGCAGGGAGCGGCCTCGTACAGATAGCACATCGCCCCTGGAAAACACTCACCCCCAAATGCGCCCCGGTTATTCTTAGAAATCTCCCTCCTCTGCCTCGAGACTGGGTTCAACAGCCCGCACAGACAGGACGGAACGCATAGGAGTCTGTTAGAATAACACGGATGAGGCTAAAAATACCCCTCAGAAACACACATAAAAAAGCCAAATCCAACAACAGAACGAGCTAAAAATATTCCAGGCTTTGGCAAAGAGCACAGAGTTAAATAAATTATACAAGAGCCATTCATGGGAGCAAGTTGACTTTCTCTCTTACGGGAACTTGGTTCAAGCTAATAAAAATAATAATTTACTGGCCACTGAGCTTTGCATGAGTTTAAATTTAATTGGTGGGGCTTCTGGCGTTTGTCACTTCTTGGCGATTAGTGGGCTTGCTCTGGCCTGGGGCAGGGTGGGGAGGGGGCGCCGGGCCTGGGGTCCCTGGAAGCACAGGACAGTGTCTCCTCAGGAGGAGGGCCTGAGTGCAAGGGCAGGATGCCCGGGAGGCTGAAGGAGGAGGGAGGCTGAAGGTGGGGGGAGGCTGAAGGTGGGGGGGGCGGTCAGGGGAGGCAGAAAAGAGACAGGCTAGGTGCGGCTATTTTAATTTGATAAACGATCGTACACCTTTAAGAGTGTGTTTTAACAATCAAGATACACTCCAGCAAGTTGATAGGATGTTCGCTGTCAACTTACATATGTCATCAGAATGGGCTGTGAGCATAAATAATGTGCTGGAGTGTGCGGGATGCGCGGCAGCCTCGGCGGGAGCTGGGCAGGTAGCGCCCCTGTCCCCTAGCTGGCGCTTCTCTCCTGGTGTCTGGGGTCAGTGGTCAGAGGAGGGTAGGAGTGGGGGGGACACTTTGGTGGAGGTCTTTCCTCTCTAGGGAGTTCCCAGGTCTCCCCGCCAAAATAAGAGTTGGGTCGGCTTTGGTTGAGAAGCCACTGCGGGGAGGACCCGAGGCAGGAACTGCAGCATTGGTTGTGTCTTCAGCAGCAGATGTCTACATTCAGCCACTTCCAGGAATGTTGAATTTCCACCCAGGGATTAGGGTCAGGGTAATCCCCTTTGGTCTCTCCTCTACCTTGTTGTTCCTTAGTGGACCGCCCCCGGAAATCCCTGCGGGCCCTCCTAACTCCTAAAAGACTACACTTCCCAGGATGTCCCTGGTCTAGCTCCAGGGGGTGGGGGTGGGGGTTCCCAAGCACCAGAGAGTTCAGCCAGTACCACTGGGAATGAGTGCTTTCCAGGAGGGCAGAGAGAGGCCGTGGTCACCACCCCCCGGAGCCCCCCTTGCTTGCCTCCTGGGAGAGATCTCTGGGCCCCAGCAGTGGGGAGCTGCCCTGCACCCCTGGACCCTGCGTGGAAGCTGTCTGGATTGGCCTGACCAGAGTCCCTGGGGATTCCCACCAGCCCCACTCCCTCATTTCTGCCCCCGGCTCGTGCCTTCCTTCAGCGTGTGGGCTTCTCACAGGGGCCCTGGTCTCCTCCTCGAGGGCCAGCATGGAAGGGACACCAGGGCCCTGCCTGGCCCCTGGGCTGGTCTCTGTCACAGAGTGCCACAAGAAGACCCTTCACAGCCTTTGGCGTGGCGCATTCTCCCGCATTCTCTTGGCCTCATGTCCTCAGTCCTTGCCTGAGCCAGGCCAATCTGCATGCAGCCTGGGAGTGACTTCTGGCAGTTTCTGAGAAGAAACCGGCCCCCCGGGACAGATGGCCTAGGACCCTCCGAAGGACAGCCTGGCGCATCATCACCTGTCCAGAGAAGGTTCTCAAACTGGCCTCCGCCTGCAGCCTCCTGGAGAGTTGGCCTCTCCGGGGTGCCCCTTGAGGCATCCTCCCCCCCACCCCCAGGTCCTCCTGCAGCATCACGTTACTTTCTCCACGTGTGACTTTGCAGTGTCAGGATGCACAGCACGCGCCTGTTTGGCAGATGGGTGACGTGCTCTGATGTCCCCCCCACCTCTGCTCGTCCACTAGGGAACAGCTCCCGGTTCCCCGGTCCCCATTAACCTCTGGGGCCTCCTTTCTCACACCAAAGACTGGGGATCAGGACATAATCAAAGCCTGCGTGTGGTGTCTAGAAAACGTCCCGCAGCCCCCACCCCACCCCACCCAGCCCTGGGAGAAGGTGGGGCCTCGGGACCCCGGAGCGTGGCACTCCCGCTCCACCTTGGCTCTGACGTTTTTATGGGATAATATACCATTTAGATCACGCAGGTCTGTTTGACAGTGGGCCGCCCCTGTTTGTAATATATAATATCAGTGCGTCCTGTGGCCCCGTGAGCAGCCGCCCCCGGAGGACAGGCGACCGGGGGGGCCCCGGGCCGCGCTGGAGGAGCTCGGGGCGCTGCGATCACCCCGGGGCCGCACAGGCCTGGCGGGGAGGCGTCCGGCGCCCGAGCTGGGAGCCAGGAGCTGGTCTCCGAGGGCCGCGGCAGCTGTCTGGGCGATTAGGTTCCAGATGGGATCAGCCAGGAAGTGGTTTTTTTCATTCTGACCTGGGGTGGGGGGAGGAGGAGAAGGGAACGAACAGGTGGGTTGGGTTCCCTCCCCTCCCCCCTCCCGGCCCCCCAACAAAGAGTCCAGTGTCTTTAGATGCAAATGCTTTTGAGGCTCGGTGGGGGGGACCCACTGTGTGCCTGGAACCGGAAGGAAAGATGAAGCAGCCCCTCCCCGTCCCCAGGGCAGGAACTTGGTTTTCCACTGGAAATTTCCAGAAATGGGGAGGGGGGAGAGGACTGGCGAGCTGTCTGCAGAAGCCTCTAAGCAGCTGGCTGGGGTCCCCGAGGGTGGCCTGGGGGCAGTGCCTTCTTGGGGCACCGCGCCAAGAAAGAGAGAGTCCTGACGTAAATTACATAAGGACTGAACCGCCCCTGCCATCTTCCCGGGACTGGACGGCGGGTCTTGGCTGGGTCCGTCGGCCTGTCCCTCAGGGAAGCCAGGGGCTTTCCTCCTCGGGACTTCCACAGGCGGCTCCAGGGCCGGGCACTGGGGCGGCCCCTCCACCTCGGAGGTGGGCGTGCTGAGCTAAGCTGGACAGGGGAGAGAAGAAGGCCCGCCGGGGACAGCTGGACAAGAGACCTGAGGAGCCGAGCCCAGGGTGGGGACGTGGTGGTGGGAGTGGGCTGGGCCTGCGCGGCTGCCCGGCGTCCACCCAGCAGCACCGTGGGACGGGCTCCGCCTCAGGTGCCGACAGGCAGTGCTTCTGGGCGCAGCCCCCGTTCCCTGTGTGGGCAGAGGCGGAGGCCCACCCCGCAGACCCCGACGGGGGCAGCCAGCATGTCAATGGGCTGAGCTCACGCGTGCCCCCAGTGCATGGTCGCAGGTCGCATCCTGCTCACCTGTGCTCACGGCACTGGCCAGGTCTGCACGCTCACCCACAAGCAGCCTTCAAGGAATCCCATTCCAGCGCCCCTGGGAGGGCCAGGTGTCTGGTGACCTGAATGTGCATGCTGGTGCATCGGCACTTCCTGCCACCTGCTCTGTCCTTCAGCTCCTGGGCCCCTGCCAGGGTGGAGCCCACTCGGGGCCCTCACTTGCACGGCTTGGCCCCGGCGAGCCGGCGCCTTGCTTTGGCTCCTTCGTGCCCACTCTCACTGTGGACCCCTGGAGACCCCAGCCTCCCCTTGCAGGAAGGGCTCCCCATACCAAGTTCCCGCCATTCCCAGGACTCAGCGTCTGCGCCCAGCCACCCACAGGCTCTGGCCACGGTGCTGGCCCAGGCCCCTTCTCAGCTCCCCTTCCCTGCCCCTCCTGGAGCCAGCCCAGCCCGTTCTCCAGGGGGCGGCTGACACAGCCGCGGTGCCCAGGCTTGTCACACGTTCTATCTGCAGCTGGTCCCACCGGGGCCTGGCCTCACCTACTCTCAGAGCCCCCCAGTGATTCTGCCGTGCAGCTCTTCCCGGGCCCCCCTAGCCCTGAACGTGCCCCCACATTCTGCTCAGACTCCACCTCTCCTTCCGTGGAGGGCCTCCCTGGGCCTCCAGCCCATCTCCTGTCCCATGTGCTGCGTGGCCTCCAGGCCCTGACCTCCTGGGTGCCCTGAGCCCCCAGGCCGCGCAGCAGCCCCTGCCCAGCTCCCCAGACCAGTGTTGGTGGGGTTGGTGCCCTTTCCCGTGGGGCTGCAGAGTCCTGAGTCTGGGGTGTCCTCGTCCCTTCATTCCTGCCGGAGCTGGGCCACCCAGGACGGTGGGGGCCCCGAGGTGGGTGTGTGTGCCACGCTTGGGTGGCATGCACATGCCTGTGGGTATGAGGAGAGCCTCGTTCAGCTTTTCCCCTGCAATTTCACTCCCACATTGGAGAAAAGGGAAGATAAGGACCCTCTCTGGGAGAACCGAGTTGGGGAGAGAGGGGTGGGAGATGTGCCAGGGTCTGCTTTGACCCTTCACTGAAAACCAAGGTGCCCTGCCCCCAAACCTGAGCGCCTCACGGGGCCATGCATGTTGGCAGTGCCCTCTGCATGTCCCCAGCTTGTGTGGACACCTCCCGGGGGCCAGGTCAGCAACTCCTCACCTTCCAGAAGCATCTTCTGTCACTGACAGAGGCTCCCGAGCTGTGTGCGCCACATTTTAAAAGGTGTCAGCCCTAAACAGATTGGCAGAGTGAGCTGTCCCCCTGTTAGTGTCACCCCCGGCGGCGGGGGTTGGGGGCAGAAGCCAGAGGCTTCACCTGGGTCCTAGGGCAGTGGCAGGTGAGGAGGGATGCTGGGGAGGGCTGCCCCTCTCCTCCTGGTGGGTGGCTGCGCGGGCACTGGACTCAGGGGTGGGGTGGGGGCCACCAGCCAAAGGAAAATGAGGGACACGGGAGCAGAGAGAAGGCAGGGGCCGTGGGTCTCCCCCCTTGCCCTCCGTGGCATCTCCATCCCGGGCAGGCAGGCCCTTCACGCGGTGCCGCTTTGCTGTTTGGACCTCGAGCCCTGGGAGCCGGCTCCTGGTTCTCTGGCTCGATACCTGGCCAGGGGGGTGTGCGTGGTGGGACTGGCTGTGTCCAGGCCATCTGACAGCCGGCGGCCCCTGCTCTGTGTCTTCGGAGCCCATTAGAGTCCATTAGAGCTGGCTGGACACACACACTTGTACACATCCCCCCCAGGATGTGCCCAGAGGCCTGGAAAGAAAGTGACTGGTGCCTGCGTCTTGCAGGAGGGGCTGCTTCCCTGGGGACAGGCAGGGAGGCACATGGGGCACCTCCTGGGGGCCCCCCTTCATGGGTCACAGTCCCTCCAGACCCTCCCCGTGGTCTGTCCAGAGGTCCAGTGGCCTTGAGCACAGAGGTAGAAAGCGGGTTCTGCCTCCTGCACTGGCCCTGGGGGCCTACCATCCTCCTGGCTGGCTTTTGCTTCTGGGGGCTGTAGGCATGGGGGCTCGTCAGTTGTGTCTGGGGCTTCTCACAGGGTTTGACATCACGGGGATGAAGATGGAGACCCTGGGTCTGGGCAAGGCGGTCTGCGAGTCTGGGAGCCCCACAGATGGAGTGGGGGTGCTGAGCATCTCTCTCTGCAGCCCATAGGGGGCCATCCAAGGCCAGAGGCAGGATGGCACCAGGGTACTTGGTCAGATGACCCGGGGCAGGTCCCCGGGTGGGTCAGCGGGGGGGTGGGGGGGATGTTTCTGTGAGCATCTCTCTTACCTCTCATTCCTCTGTGTGAGCGTGAAGAGATGCTATGTTACGGGGGCCGGGACTCCGGCCTTGAGCCGTGAGTGGGCCTGGGGTCTCTCCTCTCCCAGCGCATCTGTCCCCAGCCCACCCTCCTTGTCCTTAGCGCTCCAGCCCTCCCCCACTGTGGGTGTGCCCTGCAGCCTCCTTTCTGCTCCCCCTTTTCTGTACCCTCAAACCCTGACCCCTGGCAGGCACCTGTGCCCAGACCTGAGGTGGATTTTGGCCAAGGAGAGTGAGGCTTAGCGAGGACAGAGGGGCTGGGGAGACCCCCGGGGGGAAGTCGGGTGGCGACCACCGACTTGCAGACGGGGAGGGTCACCCACCCACAGTGGGCTGGCTCTGTCCTCTGCCGCTCACGTCCTCACTGAGCACAGGAGGCCCGGAAACTTTGAGGTCAGCGCTGGCCTCCCTCTCTCCTTCCTCCCTTCCTTCCTTCCCTTCATACCTCCCTCCTCTGGCTCTCCGTGGGCAGCCCCTGACCCGTGCACATCTGCTGGGAGGCCCCAGTGGGCTGCCGGCCACCCCCGCCTGGGTGTGTGGTGGCTCCAGGTGATGGTGGGTGGGAGATGTGTGTCCTCTGGAGGCATCTCCAACTCCCCTTCCCCTCCACTGCCCACCTGCCCCAGGGGGAGCCCTGAGCTTCGGGTGGTTTCTGGGTCTTCCTACCCCCCTCTGCCTCGTAGATCTTCTACCCCAGCCCGCGCATCTCCCTGAGGTCCTTCCTCACAAATCCTCCTGCCCCAGTCTTGCTTCCCTCCCAGCCCCCTGCTCAGGTTCCTGTCCCTCAGGAAGGCGCCTTGCACTCAGCAGGGCACCAGCCCAGATGCCTCCTCCCCAGCACTCCCCAGGGCCCTGGCGGCCCCCAGGTGGCGGGTTCGGGACCCGGGTGTGGACGGGAATATGGTGAGGGCAGAACTGGGGCTCCCACCTGCCTTCTGGCCTCAGCAGCGGCACCTTGTAGGACAGTGACAGCAGATCCCTTTGTCCCTGGCTGGGGTGCATGGCAGGGAGCGGAAAGGAGCTGGACTCTGGCACCCACAGGACACGCCGGGTCTGCCCAGTGGGGCAGTCGTCCTGTCCACTCAGCCTGCTGTGTGCCCCAGCCACCCCGGCCAGCAGGTCACTCGTAGGCACTTTGCCTGAAGCCAGTCCCCTTTTTGAGACTTTTTGCATCCCTTTGGGTCTCCTAAAAATAAGCTTTTAATTTATTTTAAATTAACAGTAGAATTAAATCTAAATTAAGTTGTAGTGCTTCTTTAGGCCAGCTCTTAAAAAGTCCTTAGTGTGTGTGAATACAGATGAGATTGAGAAAAGTTGGGAAGCTGTACATGAGACTATCCCATTCTTCATGACCTGTTGTAGATTTGGTGACAAGTACCTAGTAGAAACCCGAAATGATGAAGAAAGAAGGACCCTTGTGTGGGAGATGAGCAAACGGTCCTTGGAATGCCAGACGCAAGGGGAGGGGGCCAGGACGAGATCCCGTACAGGGACCTCCACGATTGCTGGTGCCTTCAGTGGTCAAGGGCTGGGGTGACCTTGGGCTCCGCTTGAAGGGAAGCTGGGGTGCGGGGGGTGCTGGGGGTGCATCTGTGTGTCTGTGTCGCCGGGGCCAGGAGGCTGCCGTTGGCCAGGGTGGGACTGGGGGGAACTTAACCCGGATTTCCGGCTTTTCTGTAGGAGGCAGATCTGTGCCCTGAGTTGCTGATTCCCCTCCTGGACCTTCCTGAAGGTTCCTTCTTTGCTCTGGGCTCCACTGTACGTGCAGCAAAACCCCTCCCCACCCGGTTCTGTGGCTTCTCTATGTATTAGTTAGCTATTGCTGTGTAACAAATCATTCCAAATTTGGCAGCTTAAAGCAGCAAACGTTATTACCTCATATTCTCTGTGGGTCAGGAGTCCGAGTCAAGGTGTCGGCCAGGGCTGTGGGCATCTCAAGGCTCAGCGGTGGGGGGCCCCATTGCAAGCTCCCCCCAGGGCTGCCACAGGCCTCAGTTCCTTACTGGGGGCTGGCTGGGGACAGCGGTTCTGTAGAAGTGAGTCTAATCCCACCCACACTCAAGGGGAGGGGACTACATAAAGGCATGAATACCAGGGGTCAGGGGTCGTCGGGAGCCCCACTCGATCTGGACCCCTCTTGAGGCTGTAACTGCCCTGATAGGCCCAGCTGCAGGCCCCAGGGGTGGTCCCCCTCGTCCCCCCACACTCCCGGGCTCCCTGCATGGGACCTGGTCAGACCACCGGAGAATGCCCTCCCTCTCAGCCTCTCTCCCCTCTTGTCCAGCTCAGCCCCCTCCTTGCCCCACAACCCTGGGGCATCGCTTCCTCACAGTGACCCCACCCTGGCTTGTCCCTCCGAAAGCCTGCTGCCTGCTCCGTGGAGGGCCCCCAGATAAACGTGGACCTGCTCCTCTGTGGGCTGGGCACGTTGTCCACGGCAGCACGGCAGATGTCCGCTCCAAGACGTGCCACCAGCAGGCCGGTGACTTGGCCCCAAAATGGCCTCGAGGACAGTGCGGGTCAGCGAGAGATCCAAGGGCCGTTGTTGGAGGCCAGGGTGCCTGGCCTGTGGTTTCCTCGGATTCCAGGCTGGGCCGCGCTGAGTGGGTGAGCCCACACGTGGCGGTCGCTCTCCGTAATCATTTGTCTGATGAATGAGCCGGGTTCGAGTTTCACCGTGCGGACAGAGCCCAGGGCTCCGGCTGTGGCTTGGGTGACGGGGATGCGGCACTGTGAGATCCGCGCAGCGCTTTTTCCTGCTGTTCCTGAACCAGGTGCCTGCCCCGGTGAGGTCAGCAGGTGGCCTGGGCTTACCTGCCCGCCCCCCCCCCAGCCCCCTGGAGCCAGGGCAGGTCAGGGCAGACCCTGGGCAGCCTCGCCAGGCCCTGAGTCCCCCCAAGGAGCAGGGAGCTGGCCCTGGGCCTGGCCACTGGACAGGGAGCCAGAGGTCATGGTGCGTTTGTGGCCCCTAGCCCCTGAGGCTGCGTGGGAGGTGCTCTTTGGGGACCTTGTCCTGTCCGGGCAGCCCAGCACAAAGCCCCTTCCCTCCTTTGGCAGTAGAGCCTTTTCTGCACGCAACACTTGCTTGGAGCCCAGGCTGTGAATTGGGGCGAGGAGATCAGTTCTTAGGCTCGGGGACAAGTCCCCTGGGGCAGACGGCGTCCTGGTGGCAGAGCTCAGTGGGACCACTTGCTTGCCCTGTGGTCACATTGGGAGCAATGTGGAAGCATAGGCCTCAGGGCTGGAAGCCCAGGGCTGGTTCTCTGCCCCAGTGCCTCTCGCCCTGGCCCCTTGCAGGCCCCAGGCCTCAGGGAGCCGGGGAGCATAGGGCTGGACGCTGAGGTGCGAGCTGCAGGGGACGCTGCTGCGTTTTCCCTCCGGTGGAAATTCCTGCCGGGTTGCCCCAGGCCCGACCCCCCCATGGGCTCCCCTGGGCTGGCTTCCAATCCGGCCCCGTTCTGGAGGCCACCTGTCCTCTTCAGGCCTGCTCCTCTTCCTGGGGGTCTCAGCTCCGTGGGCTGCGGTTCGCCCACCCCCAGAGCTGCTCATCTTGCCCTGCACCTCAAGGGTGCCCAGAAACACCATGGTTCTACCTCTGAGAAGTGAGGTTTTCCCTCTCCTTAGGCTTACTGTTTCTGGGATGAGAACGCCTCATCTCTGTACTTGTTTTTTGTTTTTTTTATTTGCGAGAGAGAGAATGAGAGACAGAGAGCATGAGAGGGAGGAGGGTCCGAGGGAGAAGCAGACTCCGCGCCGAGCAGGGAGCCCGATATGGGACTCAATCCCGGGACTCGAGGATCATGACCTGAGCCGAAGGCAGTCGCTTAACCGACTGAGCCACCCAGGCGCCCTCATCTCTGTACTTCTAAGGGAGCGGGGTGGTTCGTCGGAGCAGCGGTACTGCTAGAAGAAACTGCAAGGCCACAGAGAGCGCACGGCGCGCACCCCACCCCGCGCCTGCCGCACTGTCCCGCGAGCACTGTGGGCCGAGCACTGCGCCAGGAGCCAGTGACAGCCCCCGGGGGAGCCAGGCCTTTCCCTGCTTCTGGCCCCGGGGCCTGAGAGGCAGTGGGGAAGGCCGGGATGGGGTGCGGAGGGCGGGCCCGTCAGAAGGTCGGGCTCCCTGGATGTCTCTGCCAGGAGAGGCCCGGGTCCCTGTCTGCTGGGAGCGGAGCGTTGGGTGTGGGTGCTGGGCAGGCCCGGATCCAGTCTCCCTCCCCGGGCCCCTTGGGGATTTGGTCTCACTTGGTGGCTCTCGGGCGAGTCACCTCAGCTCTCTTGGCAGGACACCTCTAGGCCCCCACGTGGCCCAGGGCATAGGCTTGGCAGCTGCCCCGGGGCCCCCTCCTCTGCCGGCAGCTCCCCCCACACCACCCCTGCACGGCGATGCAATCTCCCTGAGAAATAAACAGCATTTTTCGTTAATTAGACCCCAGCCTTTTCTCCATCTCCCTCCCTGCGGCCGCCCTAGCTCACATCCCACAGAGCATTTGCCGGCTCTCACATGCTCATTGTGGCTTCTCCTCTCCGTGTCCCCAGGCTCTCCTGTGTGTGTGCGTTTGCCCTGGGGTGCTCCCTGGCTCTCTGCCCTTCCTGCCAGTCTCCCCTGCTTCAGGCCTCCCCTACCTGGCCATGAGCAAACCCCTGAGGCTGAGAGGCCCCCCTCCTGAGCTGGGCCCTTGTCAGGGCCCACAGGTGGCCGTGTGCTTTCGAGGGGGGTTGGGGTCAGGTGGCCTCATCCTAGTGTCCCTCTGGCCACCCCACCTTGCCCACACCCCTGCTCTCCGGGGCATCTGGGTCAGCCCTTTGCTGTTACTTTGTTCTCCATAGGATTGAGTTGCTGGGACCCTGGACTCACCCGGGGCGCACGCCTGGCCCTGCGCCTCTTCTACAGGGGCTAGATGGGTGTTTAGCCCACTTGAAGGCATGGCCGGGTGCTGAATGGAGAGCCCTGCGTGGAGTCAGGCTGGGTTTCACAGAGGAGGCTGGATGCCAACTGAGTCTTGAGAAATAAAGAGTCAGGAAGGGGCAGCCTTAGAGGGTGAGCCCCGGTGTGGCTAGATCAAACCATACCTGCAGGAGTGGGTAGAGAAACAAGGACAGAAAGTTGACCCTGGCATCAGGGACCCACAGAACTTCTTGAGAAAGAACTGGTCTCTCTTTCTCAGAGACCAGAGGCTGGTCCATGCAGTGACCTGTGGTGATCTCGGGTCCCCCTCCTGGCCCCACACCAGGACTCTGCTGCGAGTCAGGCCCTTGGTCCCCGGTCCTTCTCAGGCATGAGGGAGCAGAAGCTGGCCTGAATGCTTTCAGTAGCCAGGGAAAGCTCTCCCAGCCCAACATGGTAGCTGACCCCACAGCTGGAGGTCATGACCCCAGGGCACACAGCTGTCCCTGTCCCCTGGCCTGCCCCCATGGAGCTCACCGACACACACCAGGGCCTGTCCCGCCTGGGTGTGGGCGCAGGGTGCCTGGCTCAGCCTATAGCCTTGTTAGGTGTCTTTGGGATGGGTCTTCAGATCCCTGCACACCCACCCAAGCCAGCCCAGCCTCTGGGCCTTGTGGCTGGACCTGGGGCAGGATGTGGGGTGTTCTCTGAAGAGTCTTGCCAAGACTTCCTCACCCTGGGAAGATGTGTTGCCTCTAAGTGCCCCACCCCGAAACCGCCAGCCTCCAGGCAGGGCGAGAGTCCTGCATTTACTTAGGAAAGCAAAGGGGTTTATGAACCCTGCCGGAAGCAAGAGGCCAATCTTGGTGAGGCTCTAGTCTGGCTCCAAGGGCCGAGGAAACTGCCTCTGCGGCCAACAGCCTGGGGTGAGGGGGTGAGGAGGCTGGGGCCCGCTCCACGGCTGGCACCCAGGTGGGCATGCAACAGGGGTGGCCTCCAGGTAAACTGAGGGGTGGCAGGAGAGGGACTAACTGTGTAACTTGGTCTGGGGGTTGTGACTACCCATAAGGGAGGGATAATCAGATGGATGGATGAATGGATGGTTGGATGGATGGATGGATGGAGAGATGGAGGGAGGGAGGGAGGGATGGAGGGATGGATGGAGAGAGGGATGGAGAGATGGAGAGAGGGATGGATGGATGGAGAGAGGGATGGATGGAGAGACGGATGGATGGAGAGACGGATGGATGGAGGGAGGGATGGATAGAGAGATGGATGGATGGAGAGATGGATGGAGGGTGGGAGGGATGAATGGAGAGAGGGATGGATGGAGGGAGGGATGAATGGAGAGGGAGATGGATGGATGGAGAGACGGAGGGAGGGATGGATGGAAGATGGAGAGATGGATGGAGGGTGGGAGGGATGAATGGAGAGAGGGATGGATGGAGGGAGGGATGAATGGAGAGAGGGATGGATGGATGGAGAGATGGAGGGAGGGATGGATGGATGGAGAGAGGAATGGATAGAGGGAGAGATGGATGGATGGAGGGAGGGATGGATGGCAAGATGGATGGAGGGAAGGAGGGAGGGATGGATGGACGTATGGATGAATCCACAGAATAGGCGGGTGTACAAGATGGTAGTGAGCCTGACCCCAAGTGGCCTCCATCCAGCACCCGTCTCCTACCCCTTAATTTCTCCCGCGGTGCTGACCTTGGAGCCTCTGCCCAATGCAGGCAACGATGTCTCCTTCATGAGGTTGGAGAGGGAGGAGAAAGATCACACTCACTGGACACCAGTCTGGTGCCAGGCTATGCAGGACACTATGGCCGGGTCCACTTGGCAATGGGGAGGGCTGGCCAGCAGGGCACACTCCCCACCCACAGGCACGGAGCCTTCCATTGGAGTCCATCCTGTGCTGGTGTGACCTTGTCAGACCAAACCCTGTGAGCAGACCTGCCTGGGCCTCCGTCTGCCCACAGCTAACATGGGGCATATCCAGGCAAAGCTCGAGGGGCTGGGGGCCTGGGCCCAGGGCACGGGGGCAGAAGAGCAGCGTCTAGGCCAGAGCGTCCACCTCCTTGCGGCTGGCTTCTTTCAAGATGGTGGGAAGGGAGGTGCCTTGCTTTGGCCGAGGATGCTCTTCTAGCTGGGGGCGTTCAGGGGGTGGTGGTGACCAGCCCTGGCCACCTCCCCACACCCCCCCCACTTGCCTGCCCTCAGGAGTGTCCTGGAGGGGGAGGTGCTGGCTGCCTGCCGGGGAGAGTGTGCAGGGAAGGAAGGCTGCGTGAAGAGCAGGAGGGAGCAAAGAGGGGGTGGCTCTCAGCCGCTGCTGCCCAGACCCCCCGGCCGAGGGGCCCCATGAGTCACTCTCAGCCTTGAGTCCGAGGGAGGCCCCTTTGCCCAGCCAAAGGGCTAAATTTACCCTTTTAATAAGAAGCAGACTTATATCCGATTTTCCTTTTCTTTTATTAGTTCTGGCCTATTGGTGGTTGGGCCTCCCCTGTCATCTTGCCTCCACGTTTGTCAGCTGGGTGGCTCAGCAACCACAGAATTTTCCTATTATGGCCTGAGAACTGCTGCCTTTGGGCCAACCCGGGCTTCTGGAAGGTTCTCCTGGGCCATTGGAGAGGGGCTTCCCATGTGACACACTCATGTTTCTGGGCGGGTGCCCCTCAGCCTGGGCTGCCTCCACCTCCTAGGGCTGGGCCCGCCAGGAGGCTCCCCCACGGCTTCACATTCCTGCCTCCTCCATTTCTCTGTCCCTCCTCTCTCCCTGTGCCTGTCTCAGGCTCCTCGTCTTGTCCAGCCACCATCTCGGTTTGTGGACGGCTGCTGGGATCGTTGGGAGGAGTGCTCGGGGACTCCCGGGGCCGTGGTGGCAGAGGGCTGGCTCGAGGCGGGGCAGGGCCTGTGTCTGGCCAGACCGAGTGAGTGAATGGTGCTGGACAGGCCAACGTCTGGGGGCTGCCAGCTTGTGGCAGAGGGGGCTGCCCAGATCTGGACAATGCATGGTTCCTAGAGAGGCTGCCCAGCAAGGCTGGCCCTGCAGAGGGGCATCCCCCATCGGAGAGGGCTTCGTGCCAGTCTAAGCCACTTCTCTGCTGCAGAGGGGGTGGGCTGCTTGTGGGGAGGCGGGCCTGGCCACGTGGCCTGCCACCTGTCCCCCAGCATCCACACAACTCCCGGAGCCACGTTCAGGTCCAGGTGGCTGGGGGCTGAGCAGCTGGCCTGGGGAGGGGCCTACTCCCAAGCAGCATGGAGTTCGGGAGTTGGGGGTGTTCAAGCTATAGTTTGGTGAAGACTAGAGACTAGGATTCCCTTCTACCACTAGTGAGCCTGGATGTGCCCCCACCTCCCAGGGTGGAGGAGGAGGTGGGCAGGACCCAGTCAGCCGGTCAGCCTGCTGCCCCCTCCCATGTCAGCCCGGGGGCAGACAGAACCAAAGGCCAGGAGCCTCGTCCACGGTCCGGGCCAGCACGGGGACCAGTTTGGTGGGAGTCTGACCCTGGGAAGCGGGTCTTAGAGGCCGCTCACGCAAGACCACCACCGCCCACGCTCAGAGCCACGTGTCCACGCCCAGAGCCACGTGTCCACATCCATACCCAGAGCTCGTACTGAGCCCGCACCAGCACCCACACCCATAGCCAGGTGTGCACACTCCTAGCCACGCGGCCACGCCCAGACGCCCGCACGCACGCCCACACACGGTTCCGCTGCCGCCCCTCTGCCCCCGCGTGTGTGCGTGCTTGCCCGTGCGCACCCCCACCTCCTGCCTGGGCCAGTGGTGGGCTCCAGCCCAGCCGGGACCGTTCTGGAGCCTCCAGATCGAGTACACCCAGAGCAGGCCCCGTGGGCCGCCGTGTGGCACAGACTCCGAGGTCCGTGTTGTGGCACTTTGGGCTTCCTGGTAGGGGCAGTCCCAGAGCGACCCCTCCCTCCAGGGCCTGGTCTCCCCATCCCTGTCCCCCTCCCCCCTGCTTTCCAGCTGGCTGGACCGAGGCCTCTGCTTCATCGTCCCTGCAGGACTAAAGGCTGGACACCAGCTGGACACTCTCCTTCCTTGCTCCCCGTCCTGGAACGAGAGGGCTGTGGTCTGGTCCATGCAGTGGGCTGCGCGTCCTTCCTGCCTCCTCTTCTCCACAGCTCCCTCTAGGCCTGACTCGGCACAGGAGGGGCCCTTTGGTCCTCTAGGCAGGCCTCCCGTCCCTCCAGTGTCTCAGCGGCCTCTGGTGTGCTGGGCGAGACCCAGGGGCGCCCCCAGGGGAGTCGGGTGTCCCTGACGCCCAGGTGAGCCCTGCAGGGCCTGGGGGACGTGGGGAGCCCGAGCAAGTATGCGCGGGAGGGCGGGAGCTGGTGGGTGCGGAGCTGGGGAGCCCCGGGCCAACAGCTGGTCAGCCGGGCTTCGGGAAGCCACAGGAGCCCTGAGAGCCCCGGAGGGGCTTGCCCCTCAGGAACGGCCGCAGCCATCTTGGCCTTTTCTTCACAACACATCCTGGTTTCCGGGAAGGGAGGACGCTGTCCCTGTGGCTCGCTCAAGGGAAAGCAGATGCTCGCTCTGCCCAGCTCTCTGAGGCCCTCTGTCTGCCCGTCTTTCCCCACCTTCTGCTCCCTCCGCCCTCAGCCTGGGGTCGCAGTGAGGAGACAGACTTCCTGGTGCCCCCACCGCAGGACGGCCTGGTGCGGAGGTGGGGGCTGGATAGAGAGCGGGTGCAGGGGCACTGTGGGCACCTGGCCGCCTGGGGTGTACTGGAGCCCCAAACTCAGGCTGCATGGCCCAGGGCCACCTGCGTTGCTGCCGGTCGGTCTCAGCGGCCCCTGGACTGGGGGCTCCGCCCGGCCCCACCTGTGCTCTGGGCCGTGGCAGGTAGGCCTGGCAAACAGGGCGGCGGCGGAAGACCCGGCTGTGCTCAGTTTTGCCTGGCCACGTGGGGCCCCCCTGCCAGGGCCGATGCAGCTGGGTGCTGTCCTCTCTGCCCAGAAGCCTGTGGGCCAAGGCTGGGCTCAGCAGCCACTCAAGATTCTCAGGGAGCTCAGGGCATTCCAGCCCGGCTCCATCCGGCTGGGGCAGCTGGGAGGGAAGCGGCCGCCACAGCCGGGGGCCGGGCACGGCCCGTTTCCCAGTCCAGGTTGTCTGGGCCTTGGGGCGTGGGGTCAGATGGTGTTCGGGGTCGAGGCTGGGCCTGGGGAGCCAGGCCGCTGGGGGGTGTCAGGCAGCCCTCCCAGGCATGTTGGCCCCTGGAGCAGTTTTCTCAGCCAGCCCGGTGCCCAGGCCAGGCGTCCGTGGGGTACTAGGCAGAGCTCGGGCGGTGCTGGAGCTGGGACGGGAGCCCTGTGTCTGGGGCTGCAAACCCCAGCTTGGGCTGGCCAGGCCCGGGGGCCGTGCAGAATGTGCAGCACAGAATGGCCTGCCTCTGGCCCTGTGGACACCTCACACTGCGTCCAGGCCCCTTTCCTGAGGCCATCCTACATATGTGCCATATCTGTGATGAGAACGGACCGAGAACCCCGGGGGAGTGGCCAGCTGGACCGTGCACGTTGGAGGGGCTGGGGCAGCCTCAGAGCGGATGGGCCTCCTTCAAACCCCAGTCGAGGTACCTGGGACCGTGGAGTCCAGATGAACAATGCCCCGTGGTGGGGTGGGCCTGCCGTCCGGGACTGCGAGAAAGCAATTAGTGTGAGGTTTGTAGAGCCCCTGGTCTGAGAGGGGCTGGCGGATGGCTCCAGGATCGGGGCTCCTAGCTGGGGGCGGAGGCGTCCTAACCAAGCACCTCTCTGGCCTTCCCTGCTGCTCCGGGCTCCCACTGTCCCTTCCCGGGCTGGTGACCGCAGCAGTCCGTGGGCAAGGACCCTGCCAAGAGGAAAGAAGCCTTCAGCCCAGTTCCCGGCCAGACTTGGCTCGTGAGGCTCCAGCCCTGGCCGGGGCCCAGGCCGCCTCTGCTCACGCTCTGTCTGGGGCTGGCTACTGGTTGGCGGGAGGGGCTGGGGGGTGGCAGCCAGGTCTGCCCATGCCCCTGCTGGCCAGGCACGCTGCCATCTCCAGACTCCTTGGAGGTGGAGGTGACAGTGAGAGCCAGGTAGGGTAGGGGAGGCTCCAGGGGCCATCAGCCCGCTCCCGCCACCCCCCATTGCAGCCCACCTGACAAGGCCTGCAGGACCTTCAGCTGCTAGGCCAGGGTGGCAGTGGAGGGATTGAACCCTTCCAAGCAAGCAGTGTGGAGCCCCACGGCACATGTTCCAGGCCGGGGGGACTGGCCTGCGGGTCAGGGGGTGTGGGAGTCCCCCTGGGACCTGGCGCTGCAGACTGGGGTTTTAGGAGGGAGTCTCTCGCGGTGGCTCAGGGCATGGGGTGTCGGTGTGTGCAGTGGGGGGCGGCGGAAGTCCCTTGTGGCGCTGCGTCAGGGCGAGGGTACGTGCGCCTAGGGCACTGTGGTGTGCTCTTGGGGCCTGGGGTCTCCAGGGACCCCTGCTTCCTTCCTTGCGTGCATTTTACAGTGAAGATGCAGACATCATATTTGCATGACGAGGCTCTTCTGTTTTCAACATGAAAGGGAAAGAGTGGAGAGAGGCTCCCAGGTGGACGGTCTGAGCCAGACCACCAGGCCCGGGGCCCACTGGGGGCAGCTGGGTTAGAGCAGGAGGGCAGGGGTGGCCCTGAGGGCCAGGGGGTGGGGGAGGGGCTGGGTTGGCACGCTGTCCCACCCCCTTCATTCCCCACGCTCTGGGGGCATGGTTCCCTTCCTTGGACTCTGAGAAGCCAGCTCTCTGAGGGTCCCCAAGAAGGTCCCCTTGATCAGGAGACAGGCTTTGTGGGGGAGGTCGGCCCCAGGCTCGGGGGCTCTGGCTCAGCAGGAAGCACCGCCTGTCACTGGTGTGTCTCCTGCTCTGTGGAGCCAAGACCAGGGGCTGGCTGAGCTGAGCTGCTCCCCGCCCCCCCCCTCCGTGCAGTGGGACCCCCTCTGAGATGGCGTCAGAACAGGGCACCCATGAGAGTCTCCACCCAGAGCCAGGATAAGTCTCCCGGGGGAGGGCCATGATGTCCTGGGACCTCCCCAACCCAGGTTTCAGCTTAGGACAGCCCACCGGGCCTTGGGCCTGCTCCCCATCTGTCCTGGCCCCAGGTGGGTGACCCTTGGGTGGGGGGCTCTTCAGAGGTTGCCTGCTGCCTCTGTAGGAGCACCAGGAGTGGGCAACCCTGTGCGGGACCCACCTCCAAGCCTCAGCTTCCCTGGACCCGAGGGCCAGAGGGCCCGGTGGGACTCTGAGCTTCACTTCCCGCCCAGCCTGGGGCCTGGCCCGCCGCCTCGCCCCCGCGGTGTGGGAGAGCTCAAGGTGCGGGCTTCTCAGGCTGAGCTCCTGGAGAAATCCTTAATCCAGGCCCGACTCTTGGACTCGGTTGCTTCCCACTGTCCCGGGAGGAGCAGGGTGGGAGGGACTTCCCTGGGAGGGTGCGGGGGTGGGAAGCCCTGGGAGACTCGGGCCCAGCCTGGGCGAGGCAGGAAAAGGCCTGCTCATCCCCCAGGCATGGCCCCCCCAGGGTCCCTAGAGCCCAGCAGGGGCCGCCCTCCCACTCCTGCCCCTCCACCCGCGGCCCCTGGAGGCCAACACTTCCCTTCCCAGCCCAGAGTCCCCCCCCACTGGCTGGACGCCTGTTGTCTGGCTGCGGCCCATGGCAGTCCCAGCCCTGCGGTCCGGGAAGTCCCTGGCTCCTAGGCACCTTCGTCCCCTGCCCCTGGGTCCGCTCAGGGTCTCCGTGCAGCCTGACACCCACCACAGAGGTCAGCGTGTAGCCCGGTGCCCCTGCCGGAGCTCACAGACCTGCCTCCGTGGCCTACGCCCAGGAAAGGCCCCTTTCCTCCGTAACGTCCCATTCACACTCTGGCAGGGCGGGAGGCCGGCAGGGTCCCCCCCGGGGCAGCCCCTCCCTCTCCCCTGCTCTGGGCCCTGCCTCCTCCATGCTGAGTCACCCCGTGTCTGGGAAGCTCCCAGGGCCACGCCAGGCTGGGTGAGGAATCACAAATTCACAAATTCCCCCTGCCTCCCAGGCTGGGAAACGGCTGCCCTGACTCACCTTTGGCAGGACCCCCAGAGCCACCGTGAACCCCCCGGGCCCCAACACCCAGCCCCACAGGGTGCTGAGCCCCCAGGTCCCTGCTCCCCGTCCCCTGGGATGGTCCCAAGCCAGGCTCACTGCCCGTGGAACAGAGGTGACAAGGTGTGGCCAGAGCGGGGCCGTGCGGTGCAGCCCTAAACCACCCGCCAGGCACCGGGGGCCGCTCCTCGAAGAGCGGTCTGTGAACGCAAATGCCCGGTCGGCATGGAGAGCCAGGGGGGCTTGCTCAGCCTGGCGGTGGGCCGGACTTGGGCAGAGAGGGGACACAGTGGCGAGGGTGCAGGTGGACCTGGAGGGCCGCGAGGCCAGTACCGGCGGAAGCACAGAGGGTCCTGGGAGGCAGATGACAGGGCGCCCGCCTGCCGGCCTGGCCAGAACCCCAAGAGACCCCCGGGGCTGTGAAAAGCAGGCCTAGCTTCCTCCTCAGGCTTCTCTCATCCTTCATTTCGGTCTCGCTCACCTGGGACGGGGCTGAGGAGTCAGTCGGTTGGACCGGGGGGAGAAAGTTGAGACCCTACTGTGGGGAGAGGCTGGTCCCCCCGGTGCTGCCCGGGCGGTGGGCAGAGGCTGCGGGGCCCGCAGGGCTGGAGCAGGGCCTCCGCTGACACTGGAGCTCTCCGGGAGGTGTGGGCAAAGCAATCTGGCAGGTTGGCCGCTGGTGGAGGGACCATGGCCTGGGAGAGTCGGGGGCTCTACCTCTGCAGAGAAGGCCCACCCGCAGAGCAGCTTGCTCCCCACAGGCCCAGGGCTTGGCATCTGGCTGCCAGGGTGGGGGAGGGGGCGGCAGGAGTGCAGACAGTCACCGGAGGGCACTGGACCCTGAGCGCACCTGTCGGAGGGCCTCTGGGCTATTTGAAGACAGAAGCCCCGGGAGTTGGGGGCCCAAGAGAGCACCGGGGCAGGGCTTCCTGGTGGGCCTGCCCTGCTCAGACTCATTCTTGCCCCCTGTGTCCACAGCCGGCAGCCGCCTGATGGGGAACTCTCCAGCCTCCTCTTTCATGGGCAGCTTTCTCACCGGCAGCCTGGGCTCAGCGGCCCCCGCGCACCCCAGCGGCCCCGCCCCAGCCCCCTCAGAGCAGGCCTACCGCGCCTCCCACCCCGCCACATCCCAGATCTGGTTCTCCCACTCCCATGAAGGTAAGTCCGCGGCGGGGGCCAGAAGAGGGGCTCCCCTGCTGTGGCCTGCCGAGGAAGCCCCCACAGGGGAGGTGGTAATTGGGTGGAAAGGGGGGGGAGCACCAGGCAGTGGTCCTAGCCAGATGTGCACCACAGATGGGCAGAGAGGGAGGGAAGGAGGTGGGGCTGGGAGGGCTCTGGGGGAGCCGAGGAAATGTGGAACACAGCTGGGCGGGCCGGGGCCGGGCTGCACCCACCTCCCCAGACCCAGAGAGGTATGGGCTCCAGATGTGCCAGCTGGAGGGCGGGGTGGGGAGGACAGAGCTGTCAGCATGCTCACGCTGCCACCTTGGGGGCCTGGCCAAGAGCAGAGCCCCTCCCAGGCCCCTGGCTTCCCCGTGGAACACGGCCCTGTGCGCGCAGGCCGAGCGGCCGGCAGGAAGGCCCCCGGAGGCCCCTCTGGGACTCTGGGGCTCCCTGCAGTTTCCCCAGCTCTCTGCTGTCTGTTCAGGCCCGCGGTTGCTGGCGTCCACGCGGCTCGGGAAGGGTTAAGGCCGGCGGCGCTGGCTGGCGCGCCAAGAGGTAATGGCATTTGGCAGCGGGCACGGAGGGCTCTCCGCTCCTGGCACGGGCACCGCCGTAACTCAGTGACTGCTGGGCGGCAAGCACTGTGTTTGCGGAGCGCGCACCCACACACCGCGCCCGCCGCCGGGTTCCAGGCAGGGAGATTAGCGCCCGGCGCTGCGGGAAAGCCAGAGAAGCCTCTTTGTGCAACAAGAAAGGGGCTGTTTTCCAAACAGGACAGGTGACAAGTGAGGGACAGTTGTTAAAATAATCTGGGCTTTAAGCGCTGTGCAGAGTGCACATGTTGGGCAGGCGATAAGGAGCGGCTCTCTTTGCTGGTGGAGGGGAGGCCAGGCCTGCCCCGAGGCCCCGGGCAGTCAGGGCAGGCGCCCTGGCCCGCACTCACCTCCGCCGCCCCCGGCTCCCTGCCCCCACATTCTCAGGGGCCTCCCCAGGGGAGAGCCGGTGCGGAGGGGGCTGGGCCCTGGCGCGAGGCCTGGCGGCTGTGGGTGGGCCCAGCGCTCTGCACCCCCCGCCCCCAGCCCCTCCAGCCCTTCCGCCTTCTGTGTCCGCCAGGCAAGCTCCTGGCCCTGGCAGGAGCATCTGGGAAGGATGTCTGTGGGAGGGAGGAGTGCAGCCGAGTGTTGGGGAGCAGGCAAGGGGAGGCCTGCAGCAGCCACGGGACCACCTCAAAATAACGAAGTAACGGAATAACGGCCACTGCCCCACCCGGGCCCAGCCACAGGTGCACGGTGCGCCCCAGCTGGCTGACTCAGTTTCCCCTCCGTGCCAGGGTGGCCCAGGGTCGGGGCAGCAGCTCTGCTTCAGGAGACACATATCCCCTTCCCCTCTGTCCCACCCCTGGGGACCTTACCGGCATGGAGGGCGGTTTGTGGGCAGCGCCACCTGCCCTGGGGCCCGGGGAGAAGGTGTCCCTGTCCTGCTGTGGGGAGAGGGGGGTGGGAGGCAGGCTGCAGACAGCACCCTCAACGGCCTCCCACCACTCACTTCCCCTGAGCCAACGGCCACACCAGCAGAGTCTACCTGGCTGGGGGCGGGGCAGCCCAGCCCCCGCGGGCGTGCGGGCGGGCGTGCGGGCCTCCTAGTTGCCTCCACCGTGGCCTGAGCGGGGAGAGGGTCAGGGCTAGGCCACACTGAGGACGTTTCTCCCTCTCAGGCCAGCCCGGACACTGGCTCTGTCTGTGGTCTGTCCCTCCACCAGCCCCCACACACCGCCTGCGCCTCCTCGGGCTCCACGTGCCTGCAGCCTGGTGGGGGAGGGCCTGCCTGCCGGGGCGAGGGGCTCAGTGGGCCAGGGCAGGTGGACAGAGGACAGAGGAAAAGAGGATGTGGCCTCCTAAGCACCCACGCAGCCCCCAGGGCGCCGGGCGTGTAGGGAGCAGGGCCCGCCCGAGGCCGAAGATGAGCCTGGGAAGGGGCAGCAGCTCTGAAGGGGAGAGCAACCCCCCGCCGACCTACCAGGTCCTACCTGAGGGTAGCTGGTGTGTGTGTGTGTGTCCCGGGGACCCTGCAACCGCATGCACCCTCCCGGCCTGGGCCTCGGTTTACCCCCTCGCCAGCTCCCTTTTCTCTGCCTTCCGTTGAGCGGCCCGCCTCGGGATCTCCTTCCTGCGGGGTTCCCCGCCCCCCGACAGGCCACGTGGTGCCGGCTGCCTCGCGGTGAGCTTGGAGCGTGGAGGCCAGAGCGAGTGGCAGTGCCTGCTGGCTGGCTGCCCTGGCCGCGTGCCCGGCTGCTAGTTTGACGGGGTGCCAACTGGCTCCCCGCGTGCCGGGGCCTGTTTCTCTGCCGCGTGTGCTCAGAGGGAAGGGGGGTGAGGCGGGTGGGGGGCACGCGACACGGCCAGAGAGTGGGGGCTGGCGGGCATGGTGGGCTGCCTGGGCGGGCTGCTTAGAGGTCTGGCTCTCACCCTCATCCTGCTTCCTTCCGCTGCCCCCGGGATGGGCAGGGTGGCAGGTGCCCAGCAAGGCCTGCTCACCGCCCCCTCCCTGACCTGGGGCTGGCCAGGGCTGGGCCCCTGAAGGGCCAGGAGACCAGGACGGGCCACCAGGTGGGGGCCGGGTCAGAGGAGGGGCCCAGGTGACCCCACCCCTCCAACTCCAGGCAGGACTGCCCACCTCTCCGTTGCTGGACCTAGCTCGCCATCTGGGGGGCAGCCGCCAGAGCAAGGGCCCA
The DNA here is from genome assembly GCF_054177405.1 of Leptonychotes weddellii. Classification (NCBI taxonomy): domain Eukaryota; kingdom Metazoa; phylum Chordata; class Mammalia; order Carnivora; family Phocidae; genus Leptonychotes; species Leptonychotes weddellii. The sequence continues at coordinate 1,313,336 of NC_138383.1, read as the reverse complement.
GGCTTCCTGCTTCCCTGGCGGAGCAGCTGGGGTGCAGGGGAGGCACCCTGGAGCTGGAGGAGCCGCCCCGGAACATCTGGCCTGGGGCAGAGCCTGTCTGTCCAGCCCCCAGGCCTCCTGGCCTCCTAGGCTTGCCCAAATGAAGGGTCCTGCCAGAAGCTGGACGTTCCCCTCTGAGGCTTAGGGTGGGAGTGGGCGGCAGAATGGGCCAGGGCAGGGGTGAGCCAGTGTCCGGCCGCCTGCCCTGGGTGGGTCGGAGTGGGGGGGGGCGGGGGGGGGCACAGAACAGCTGGTCCCATTGTCATGGAGCCTGGCCCCTCTCTCCCACCCCACCCCCAGCTGCCGGGCTGGGACCACCCACAGGGCCGGTGAAAGGGGATTCTGTTCCTGGGGGCTCAGCTGGGGGCGCCTAGCTGCTGCACACCACAGCCCGGGCTACTCGTGGTGGAGGGGGAGCCTTGGGGGGCAGCAGGCACACCGGGCCTCTCTGCCAGAGGCGGCTACTGCCCCCCCAGGGCTGGACCAGCCTCCCGGGGTTGCTCCCAGCCCCCCAGCTTCCCCGCACCCTGCCAGGCACCTCGTGGCCCACTCCGTCCCCTCCCCTGGAAGACTTTGGGGAGGGAGTGGGAGCCTGGAGCGTGTCTGTGTGAGGGACAGAGGTGCCACCCCGCATCCACCACCTCTGCGTGACCTTAGAGGCCAGCCTGCTGCCTGGGGCTTCGTGTTCCAGAACGATCCAGAGGAGCTGCCTGAGGCAGGTCTCTGCTCTGGGCCCCGGCCCCTCCCCCCAGGCCCTGGCAGCTCCTTGTCCCTCTCCTGGCCTCAGTTTCCCTGATGGCTCAGATCTCCGGGGCCCTGCCCCCACAGAGCCACTGATGACCCCCACATCTGCGGCGCCCCCGCCTGGCCTCCCTGACCCCAGCCCATGCCGGAAGGAAGGAGGTGGCTCGTGGGGAGAGCTAGCTGCTCTGAGGTCTGAGGACAGAGTGTGGGGAGGGGCCCAAGCTCCCCCCGGGCCCAACACGGAAAGGAGGGAGGCCCGTCTCCTGCGGACCTCGGACCCCCTCCAGAGCCTCCTTGGGGCTTTTGTGCTGCCAGCTTTCCGTGACCCCTGCCGGTGCCCTCTGCCCCTGGCTGCCCCCTGCCCTGGTCCACGTCCCCTTCAGGGTCCCAGCCTGCAGTCTGCCCCCCAGCTGTGGGCCTGACCCTGGTGCCGGGGCAGGCTTCCTCCATGTGGCTCCTGACCTGTGTAATCGGTTGCTGAGGGCACAGGTCCCAACCTGATCCCTGTGAGGCCAGTCCCCAGCACCGGCCACGCTGCGGGTCCAGCCTGCCCAGCGCTCCTCCGGGTCCTATGGCCACAGGTGGCCTCGAGGTCGGGAGGCCAGGGCCAGTCCCTGGCTCTAGCTCAGGCCAGGAGCACACCTATGGTGCTCGGGATAATGACATTCTGTGCTGACCCTGGCCCAGGGATGGCACTTGCCTTGTTTACTTCTCTGAGCAACACCGTGGTATGTGGGTGGCTGCTCACCCGCTTTACAGGGGAGGAAACGGGCTCGGGAAAGGGTGCGGAGGGCTTGGAGTCCAGAGAGCCCGACTGGGAGGCTGTCCACTCCTCCCTTTCTCTCGGCGGCCCCGGTTGCCCCCAAACCCTGGCTCTGCCTGCCTTCCTCGTGTTGGGAGTAGGTGCCACCCCTTTCCCAGCTCCTGCAGGGACCCAAGCCGGGGTGTCGGCAGCATGGGCCTCTGCCCGTGCCCAGGCAGCTGTGGGGGGCTGGGGGGTCAGGACCGTGCTGGACCAGGCCCAAGGCCCCTGTCCCTTTCAAGGGTCATCTTCACTGCTCAAGAGCGGTATCCGAGGGCTGGGAGAGCCACGGGGCCTCTGGGCCTCCGTTGCCCCATCTGCACACCGCCCTGCCAGAAGAGCCCTTCTGACCCAGCGTGATAGTCAAAGCATGGCCTGCTGGCCAGCCGGTGACAGGCGGAGGGCTCCCTGCAGGTTTGCCGGCGACCGCCCTGTCCCCCATAGCCACTGTCCACTGCTGGGCCAGGGGCCTTGGCACCTTCCCGGGCTGACACTTGCCATGGGAGCACATGTGCGGACAGCGCTATCTGGGCTGGGGAGAGGTCCCCATGTCACTGCCCGGGCAGATGGCCTGTCTCTGGCACAACTGTGGGGCTGGGTTGGGGTGTTCTCGTGGCCGCACACACCCAGGGTCCCCCAGGCATGATGCCTGGCGGGTGGCCGCCCCTGGAGCGGGACTCCCTAGCACCCAGAGTTGTACTGTGGGATGTCAGTGAAGGTTTTGGGGGTCATGCTGGTCTGCCCCCAGCCCTCCCAGGCCCTCAGGCCCCGCCCCCCCGCTGAGGGAGCTCTGCATCTGTGTCCTGGGCAGTCGGAGCCTCGCTCCTCCCTGCAGAGCACATGCCAGGAGCCCGGGACTGTCCACGAACTGCCTGGATCCCGGGCAGACTGCCCGCCGCTTTTGTTCCAGAGGCACCTGCAGGAGCCTGGCACCTTCCGCCGGCTCTTAGCACCCTTCTGGGCCTGGGAAGAGACCAGGGCTGCCAGGCCCTGCACCTTGGGCAGTGGGGGGCGGTGTGTATGCGTGGAGCTCCTGAACCGGGAATTTGACAGGTGGAATGAAACTGGAATCACCTCGAGCCCACACTTGGGCCCTGACCCGCAGCTGTGGGAGGCTGAGGCGGGGGCGCTCCTGAGGGCTGAGCTTCCAAAGCCCGCTCCATCCCGGAGAAGGGGTGTCACTCTGAAAGCCCAGGCTGGACACCCTCGGGTCCGAGCACCAAGTGCGAGGGGGCCTCTGGACGGATGCAGGGGGGACCCGGGGAGGGGGCTGTTGCAAGGTTATTCCCTTCAGGTACTAGAGCAGGGATGGCCCGCGTGCTGTGGCCAGCAATGCCGGTTAGTCAGTCAGTCCCAGCACTAGGCTGCACGTGGATGCAGCCTCAGAAGCCTTCTTAACCCAGCATTCCGGCAGGTCACTGTCATTTAGTAGATTTGCATGCCATACTTGAAACCCACTGACATCCTGAAAAGAGGATCACGTGGGAGAGAGTCAGCATCCAGTTAGTGTCAGGCATGGGGCCAGGACCCCTAGCCGGGCACGCGTGGCAGGGTTCTGACAGCAGGAGTGTGCCAGGGCCGGGTGGGATCTGTCAGGGCCGGCAGGCGGGTGGGGGTGGGAGGTCTGCTGGGACTCCATCTGACGGAGCTGACCCTTGCTGAACCCCCCGAGCCTGAGAGTGGGCCTGACAAAGGAGACGGGGCCTCTGATTGGCCAGATGGGCACTTGGGTTCCTCAGAGCGTGCCCCCAGTGGTCATGTTGTGGGGAGCTGCCTTCGTATCTGATGCCGGGACCCTCCTGGCGGCTCGGCTCGATGGTAGGTGAGAACTTTCCAGCAGTTGGAGCCTCAGGATACGAGAGGGTGTCACCCTCCAGGGAGACAGCAGTGCTGTTGGTCAAGGTGGCCTGGGGGACAGGGGTGTCAGTTGCAGAAAGGCAGGACCCTGGCGGGGGGAAGTTGGCTGGAGATCCCCCAGCCTCCCCCAGAGAGTCCTGGTCGTCTGGTTGGCTGGCCACAGCCCCCCCACGCCCCCAGACCTGGCCTCCCGGGAGACTAGGAGGGTGGCCCCTTGGAGGGCAGGGTCGGGAGGGTTGTGGCCCCCAGCCTTGGTGGAGCAGAGGTTCCGGGTCTGGCCTGGGGCACGTGGGGAAGTGGAGCAGGGAGACCTGGGAGCGGGGAGGTGCTGCGGGGTGGCCCGAGGGCCCCACTGGAAGAGGAGGGCCGACACGGGGTACAGGGGCTGCCCCTCCTTCCTCTCTGGCTCAGAGGCTTGCCGCAGACCTTGGGTCCTCCCAGGAACCTGCCTCTTCACTGGGGTGTCGGGAGAAGCCCCACACTCCGTTGGCCCCCATCTTCTTGCCCGTGTCCCCTGTAAAGTGTTCCCATCCCCTTTGTGCTTCAGACCCCGCCTTCGGAGCAGCCCCTACTTGGGGAGGGGTCCCTGCTGCCCGCTCTCCTCCTGCCCACTCCCCACACTTCCCACCAGCACCCCCGACCTTCCCGGACAGCCAGCGAAGACCCAGGAGATTCCGGGAGGGGTCGCGGTATGTGGTCACTTTGCTCCCCAGTAGCCCGGGGACCTGGTATGTGCCGCTCCTACCCAGCGCCTGACCCTTTTTGCTTCGTTACACTCGTCGGGCAATGGCCTTGACCCTTTGTCCCCTGTTGTCCCTTCTGCCATGGGATTAGGTTGAGTCTCCTGGCCGCTCACAGCAGCGGGGGCAGGATGGAGGGGGTCCACCGTGAGATGCCCACGGAGGCCTGGGGCCCCTCCGCAGAGCTCATCAAGGCCTTCCGGGGCCTTGAGGGCGGTGGGGGCCCAGGGATGGGTCTGGGGCCGGCCCCCCCCCCCACTGTGGGCCGTTGCTTTACACAAATTTGCCATCTGTCCCCTAAGGTGGTCACAGTAGCCCCAACCCCTAGGGGTACGAGGTTGGGGGAAGGGGGTCGCAGACTGCGCTGTCCCCTGCAGGAGTGTGGGGCTGAGGAGCTCTGGTCCTGGGTTCCTGGGTGTCCAGCCCCGCCCCGCTCCCTGCGCCTCGAGCCCTCCTGACGACCACAGCCCCCACGTTCGCCCCCACCATAGCCCCTTCAAGGACCCGGCCGATGCCCTCTCAGAACAGCTGCTCTGGTTTGTAAAATCATGCTTTATTTTCTTCAGTTCAGAGAGGATGATCCTGTTGGGGGACCTTTCTATGTCAGGACTGGGAGGCCCGAGGCCCCCCTTCCAGCACCCCCCAGCCCGGCCCATGCCCCTTCTGCTGCTTCTTCCTTCTCCGCCTCCCCAGCCTGAATCCCCGCCCTGGGGTCTCCGAGGGGAAGGCTGGAGGTGGGAGGGGGCCCCTGCTCCCTGGTCCGGACGGCCACCCGCTCAGGCTCCGAAGGAGAGGGACACCCCCAGCTGGCACCCTCACGCTGCCCCGACAGGGCGCCGCGGGAAGGAGTTCACCACTCAGCCAGCTGAGCGCCTGCTCCCCAAGAGGGCGGGTGGGCGGCAGACCCGGACCTCCCGAGGGGTCATGGGGGGGTCCATGCCCGGGAAACGGGTTCTGGGAAGGAGGAATTTACAGACTTCTGTTTACCAAAACGAGGCCCGTAAAACATTTAACAGCAGGCGATTAAAAGGGGACAGCTGTGGAGGTTCAGCTACGCCCCCCCTTGCACCCCCCCGTACAGCACACACAGGCTTCGGCCCCCCTGCCCCGCTGCTCCCGTCCCCGGCCCGCTCTCAGCTTTTGTCAAGGCTTCCAGGAGCTGAGTTTAATCTAGGGAGCAGCTGTTCCAGATGCGTCTCCGCACACAAACCAGGCCAGTTGGCCAGGCTCTCCGGACCCAGCCCTGCCCTCAGCAGGAGGGGCTAGAAGGGGGCAGGCCGTGGCGGCGGTTGGCACATTTCCTGAGTCCCCAGAGGAGCCTGGGGATGTGAGCCCTAAGCAGGGAGACCTCTAGGGCCTCTGGAGCCTGCAGATGGGGCTGGTGGACTGGGGTGCTTCGAGTTTGTGGGGCCCGAGACACGTTCTGCCTAGAACATTCCTTGGGGAGGGGACTCGACAGCTTCACCTCGGACCCACTGGGCCAGAGAACATCAAACGGCATCATTAGGGTCTGGGGGGGTGGCCTGCCTCTGCCGCAGGGCCCACTGGGATCGGAATGCAAGGCCACCCCATGTGGACTGGGACTCTGCTCCTGGGGGATCCCGGAGTGCCCCCGTTTGATGCTGGCCGTGTTCCAGTCCAAACTCTGCTTCTGCAGCTCCATTCTCAGCCTCTGAGCTGAGTGGTACAGCCTGGCCCATGGTAGCTCGGCTCCCCCTTAGCCTCAGGCCTGGCGAGGGGCCTCCCGGGCCCCTGATGCTCACAGTGGGCTCCGGGCTGCCCCCCCCATGTACCTGCAGCTGCAGCTGCCCCCAGCACTGAGATAGAGCCCAGACCCCACCAGCTTCCACCCTGCCCCCCGGCAGCCTCGGCATCCCAGCAGGCCCACCTCAGGCCATGAGCCAGTGCCCCAGGCCCAAGGACGTGGGGCCGGGAGGTCGGTCCTGTGGTTCTGACCCTGCCCCTTCTGGAAAGGTGTTTCCCACAGGATACTCCGTGGAGTGCTCAGCCACCAGCTGTTACAAGGAATGTTCCACTGGGGCAGCAGAGGGGTCGGTCATAAATGGAGTTTGGAAAACAGTTACTGAGCGAGATGGAAGGGACTCCACTGTGACGCACTAGGAGTGGGTGCTGCTGCCCCTGGTCCCCAGGCGTGGGGCTCCCGTCGTGGCTATGACAGGCTCTCTCCTGGGGCCCTGGCCTGGCCTGCCCTCTTGGGACAGCAGTCTGCAGGGCCCCACCACAGCTCCTCCCTGGGGAAGCCCCTGGATGGTTGCTCCCTCCCAGGAGCCAGTCGCTCTTGGGACAGTCATGGAGTCCCCAAAAGAAACTCCTACAGAGCACGCTTTCCATGGAGAAAAAGTTCAGAGCATTGGTCGAAGCTCGAGTCTTAGAGCAAGACTGTGTCCTGCCCGCCCCAGCCTGCCGGCGACCCCTCCCTGCTGGGCCAGGAGTTACAGCGGGGAAGGGCCGCCTTCAAGGCGGCTGGTGGCTCTGGGCATCCAGCAGACACGCCTGTGCCTGCCCAGGGCACTAGGGCCGGGCCGGGCCTCCCAGGCCGCGCTAACTTCTGTTTGTCTTCAGCCCTCTGGGGGCAGTGAGTGTGTGCGTCCCAGGTGGCTGAAGCCCCCAAGGTCCAAGGCAGGCGGGGGGCGTGGGGCAGGGTGTGGCTGGCATTCTTGTGCTGGGCAGGGCCAGGCCCTGAGGACAGTTTAGGCCCCAGGGGGGACAGAGAAGGGCCTGCCTGGCATGACTCAGAAGTGCCAGGGAGGGTCTCCGGGTTGGGGGCCAGCTCCCTCTGTAGATCTCCGAGCACAAAGGAGGCCCCGCCAGTGGAGAGCCCGCGGCGCCGGCAGCCTCCAGCAAGACGGGGCTCGGCCACAGCCCTCCTGCCCAGCCCAGGGCATGGGCTGCCCGACCCGGGGGCTGCCCGGTAGCTCGGACGGCGCAGGCCAAGGTGGAGTCTGGCCCTGGCCATCCTGGCTGGCAGTCGGACCGTGTCCAGCGTGTGCGTCCTCCCAGGATGCCTCTCCAGCGCCTCTTGGTTGCCCTGCCTCAGAGCTCCCGCGCTGCCGAGCGCTGCTGGGGAGGAACCACAGGCACCCCCTCCATCCTCCTCTCCCAGCCCATCAGCAATTCAATTTGTGCCGCACCAGAGGGATGGTGTTAGTCGAGTCAGAGTTAATACGATGTATTGATGGGTTGATTTCCCACCGGCCGACTATGCACCAGGCTCCGCAGGGTGTCGTCCCTGGGCTGCCCACCACCTCTCACCTCCCTGGGGTCAGGGTGGGTGTGGGCCTGGGCCTTGGAGGTGCCTCTGCAGCCAGTCTCCTTGCTTCTCTAGCTCCAGCGTACCCCAGATTTTCGGGGAGTCTGGCATCCACCTTCCTACCCATGAGCCACTTGGATCACCATGGAAACAGCAATGTTCTCTATGGGCAGCATCGTTTCTATGGAGCCCAAAAAGGCAAGTGCCGGCTTGGGGCCGTGCTGGGGTCTGGGGCACAGGGCATCCTGGAGGGTGGGACAGGGTGGGGCCGGGGGCTTCTGGGGCACTGGGTAAAGGCGGCCAGCCTGGGCACACCTACGCCCCGGGTCTCAGGCCACGGCGACGTGGGACTGGGGGAGAGTGAGCCTGCTTCTCAGGCTCCCGGAGGACTAAAACTCCCAGGAGCATGGCCAAGAGGCAGGTTACGTGCTGGGCCTGGGTGAGCACTCTGAAGACCCAGCCACGCGGCCAGGACCTTTCTGGCTGCCGTGGAAGGATCTGCAGGAATCGCTGTCCCGAGGGGTGGAGCTCAGCTCCCGCACGTCTATTTCCTGTCCACCACTGCCTGGGCAGCTTCGGGGGAAGATGCTGTTGGGTAGGGGTGGCGGAGGCCCCCAGGAGCCTGGGCTGGCGGCCTCACTGAGCTGCATGAGGCCCAGGCCCGACTGGCACACCAGGGCCTCGGGTCAGACAGAGGCCGCAGGCGATGTCTCCCTGCAGACGAGGAGGGACTGTCCCTCCATCAGCGGAAGGGGGCCTCCAGAGGTGCCCGTGGAGAGGGGCCGCTGAGGTCGGGGCTCTGCTGAAGAGAGGACGGGGCTGGTGGGGCCGTGGGGAGGGGTACGTGCGAGCATGCTCCCCCATGCACACGCACACACTCGTGCAAAGGCCCGAACTCCAGGGCGTGGATCCCCTCAAGAAGCCCGCGGGAGGTGTGGCTGCCTGGAGAAGGGACAGGTGTGGGGAGTGGCTGGAGGCCGTCGTGCCCTGTCTTGAAGATTTTTCCTGGGTGGAGTGACATCTCATTTGGGTTTTAGAAAGGGCTCTCTGGGGTGGTGCCCAGGAGATGGGCAGGGGGACCGTTGGATTGGTTATATGTTTCAGATGACAGGTGGTGTAGACTTGAATTGGGGCCCCCATTCATGGCCAGGCTGTGGGAAGAGCGGCTCAGGGTGGGGGGGTCCATCTTCCACACAGAGGGACTTTCCCAGCGGTATCCAGGAGGTGGCCGGACACTCGTGGTGAGGGTCGGTGCCATGGGAGCCCCCCTGGGTGAGGACAGACGTAGCTCGGGGGAGCCCAAGGAGCCCCGAGAACGGGGCTCTCAGTGGAGGCAGAGGAGGGCCCCACCAAGCACCCGGCAGGATGGACAGGACACTAGGCAGGGCTTAGGAGGTAGCGGTTAGATCAGAGTGTGCCAGAGCGGGTCTCAGGGAAGGAAGGGGACCCCAGCGAGGAAGTTTTGGGGGTGAGCCCACGGCTAACTTTCATGTCCTCCTACCCCCCGCCCCAGCCCTTTCTCCCAACAAGCCTCCCACTCCAGGACATTGGTGTGTCTTGCGACGTTGGGCCTGGCAGGGCGGCTGAGGTCCGGAAAGCCTCGGCCTTGACCCGGGCCTGGACTGGCTGGCTGGGATTGATGCAGATAAGACCCTACCTGGGCGGGGCCAGGAAAGCCCCCCAGCCCCAGGGGACGGAGAGATGCTGGATGCTCCCAGCAAACCAAGTTTCCTTCAGCTTGGGCCAGTGCTCTGCTCCCCAGAGGACAGCCCCCCACAGGCCCCGGGCTGGGTCCCCCAAACTCCCACGTGTGCAGCTATTTTGACAGCACTTGTCAGGGCTGAACCAGAGCCCAGAACCCCCTCCGGCAGCGGGTCCCAGAGCTGGCATCCCGGAGCACTGGTGGCCTCTCGGCGTTCAGCGTTTTGGTGGAGTCCCATCCAAGAACATTTGGGTTTCAGAAATCAAGCTAATTAGGGTTCACCCAGGCTACCCTCTTCCCCCTTGTTTTAATTAGCAGGAAACTGACGAGGAACTTCTGTGACTGAGGACAGTTTTACAAGTTCCAAATGTTTCTTTGTTCCCCTCGGCTGCCCCCTCTGGGCTCCAGGCCCTCCACGCAGCCTGTCTGCCACCCCAGCCGGGTGTAGGGGGGTGGCCCCCCAGGTCCCCAGAGACAGGAACCCAGCCCTCACTCTGGGAGCAGTGGGCGTCCCCAGGGCCGGCCAGGGACCCCCAGGGAGAGCATGGCCCCGGGCAGGAAGGGCTCCACCCACCACCCACCTGCCTGGAGGGGCCCCTCCGAGCTGCAGGGGTGTCGAAAGCCGAGAGCGGGTAGGAGTAGGGACGGTCAGCAGGGGCCACTTCCTCGTCTTCCTTCTCTGAACCGTCACCGGAGCCCCAGCTGGGGGCGCCCACAGTGACCATGCAGAGGAGCTGGGGGCCGCCCCGGGGCCCATCCTTAGGCGTGGCCTCACTTCCTGCTGGGGGTCTTAGCTCTCACGGGGGCCTGGTCAGAGCCAGGCATTTCGCGGTCCTCCGTGCACGGTCCCCCGGGCCGCGGGCTCTCTCCTGCCGCGCTCCGGTGGCTGGGCGTCTGGGCACGGCCAGCTCTGCGGTGGCCCCATCACGCCCCACGCCGTGCGCCCACCATCCACTTAGCCGACCCGCAGCTGTGAGTTAGCACCCTCCCCAGAGTCTAAGGCTCTGGTGGCTGTCTGTGAAGCCCGGCCCAGTTCCCGACCCCCTGGCCTTGTGCGGGGTGGGGGGAAGGTGCCTGGTCCACACACATTGCCACCTGCCCCGGCCCTCCCCCCACTCAGCCCCATGGGCGCCGGGGGCCCTGGCCCTTTGCAGCTCCCGTCTCCTGGGAACTGCACGCAAGTCAAACCTTCGGGGTGGGTGGGAGTTCCGTTTCCCGGGCACAGAGCTTCGGTTTGGAACAATGCTAGTCCTAGATGGACGGGCCCACCGCGTGAATGTGCCCAGTGCTCTGAAGGGTGTGCATGCGCACGTGGTTAACGTGGGGACTGCACACGATGTCAGTTTTACGACTAAACCTTCTCGACGGTAGCCGCGGGTCGCTGCCAGCTGGTGCCGGCGGAGAGGCTCCTGGGGCGCGTGTCTCGGGGAGTCTGACCTCTCCAGCCCCTGCCCCGGCCCTCCCAGTGACCTCGGTTCTCTTGGCACGCAGATAACTTCTACCTGCCCCCCCAGCCCACCCTCCTGCCTGCCAACCACAACTTCCCCGGCGTGGCCCGGGCCGCGCCCGGCCACCCCATCGGCTCCTGCAGCCGTGACCGAGGCGAGGCCGGCCCCCTGCAGAAGGGTGCCAAGGAGTTCGACCGCTTCCTCCTGGGCAGAGAGAAGGCCGGCAAGGCGGCGGAGGGCAAGGAGCGGCCGGCGGCCGAGGAGGAGGGCAGCAAGGATCGGCACAAGCTGGTGCTGCCCGGGCAGGCGGACGGCCACTGCAAGGAGAGCGGTGTCACTCCCCGCGGCGCCTGCGAGGGCCGCCCCAAGCACCTCGCCTCCTGCCTCCTCAACACCAAGGTGCTCAACGGCGAGATGGGCAAGGCCGCGCTGGCCAGCTGTGCGGGAGGCATGCTGGTGCGGCCCGGCGCGGGAGTCACAGCCTCGGGGCGCTGCACCAAGGAGCTGGTGGGCCCCGCAGAGCCCGGGCCGGCCTTCAGCGAGTGCCTGGAGAGGCGGCAGATGCTGCATCATGCTGTGGCCTACACCGTGCCGTCCGGCCTGCCCGCTGGGCCACCCCCGCCCCTCAGCACGGCCGCCGGCTCCTTCCCCTGCCTGCAGCTGCACGCCGGCCCGGACGGGCTCTGCCCGCTGCAGGACAAAGTCCCCCGAGACCTGAAGGCCAGCGGGCCCACCTTCGTGCCTTCCGTGGGACACCTGGCTGAGAAGAGCCGTCCCTTCCAGGCCGCCGAGGCCTGTGCCGTGGCAGGTGAGGGCAAAGACCGGCACCTCGATGGCGCCTTGGCCCCCGAGCATGCCGTGCCCTACGGGGTCTCCTATGCCCACCTGAAGGCTGAGGGCAAGGGCGAGCGGCGGCCTGGGGGCTTTGAGGCTGCGCTCAACCCCCGGCTCAAGGGCCTCGAGTATCTCAACAGCACAGGCCCCGAGACCCCCTTCTCCGGGCTCCCCAAAGGTGGTCTGGACAAAAGTGGCTACTTCGAGCTGCCCGCCCACTCGCAGGACTGCGCCCGGCCAAGTCACCAGGACCCGCTGGGTGGGAAGGTCACCCAGGCCTGCTGCACTTTGGATAAGACCGCCGGCAAGGAGACCCCCTCAGGTCCCCCTGGGGCCCAGAAGGTGGCCCGGATCCGGCATCAGCAGCACTTGGTGACCCCCGAGGTGGCCCCAGGGGGCAGCGGGGCTGAAGCCAAGCGCAAGTCCCTGGAGCTGGCCTCTCTGGGCTACGGCGGGCCCCACCTGCCCCCGTGGAGCATCCAGTCGGGCCAGGGCAGCGCCATGGCCATTGGCGAGGAGCGCAAGGGTGGCAGCTACCTGGACCCCTTTAGCGGCAGCCTGCAGCAGGCCGCCCTCCTGCCCCAGGACCTGCCCGCCCCGCCTGACGAGGTCTCAGCCATGAAGAACCTGCTCAAGTACAGCAACCAAGCCCTGGTCGTTGGCCAGAAGGCGCCCTTCGTGGGTCTGGGCGGCCTCAAGGCCAGCTGTGCCCAGCAGGATATGAAGTTCCCAGCCTCCAAGGGCCCAGCCCAGGCCCCCAGCGAGGCTGAGAGGCCCGACTGTGCCCGAAGCCGGGAGCACGACACCCCGCACAGTGACGTGGAAGTGAGGCAGCCGCCCGTGGGCATCGCGGTGGCCCTGTCCCGGCAGAAGGACACGGTGAGCCGGCCAGAGATGGCCTACGGCGCCAACGCTGGGCGGCAGGGCCGGGCAGCCCCTGCCTTCAAAGGTAGGCCCCTTGGCGGGGAGGGGAGCGGGGAGTGGGCTGACCTGCCCTCGTGTGCCCGTCCGAAGCTTACCCGGGACGGGCCCTGGGCTTTCCCGCTGTCCCCTCCCCATGTCTGCAGTCCCGTCCCTCGCAGGGCTGACCAGCCCGCCCCCATCCCTCGAGGCCACCAGTTCCCCACACCTGCCTTTGGCAGGAGCCCCGGGGCCCACAAGGCAGGAGATCCTCCCTCGGTTCGACGGGCCTCTTGGCTCTGAGCGGGGTCCCTGCTTGCTTTAGCCGCTGGCTCCCCGGCCACCCCGACCCTTGACCCTTCTGCCATCTCCTACCCATGCAGCAGGTGGCACGCCCCGTGCCACCCATGCACTGGACCTGGAGGCCGAGGAGGAAAGGGCACGGCTGTCTGAGGACCGCCTGGGGCTCGCCGGCCGGGAGCTGCTGCTGCAGTAAGAACAGGGCTTCGGCCATCGGGGAGGGAGCCAGGCCACGGCTCTGGGAGAGAGTGGGCCGGGCGGCGCGCTCCCCACCCCCCGGGCTTTGCTGGGGTTTCTGCCTGTGTCAGGGGTGGGGGGAACTCTGCTCACTCTCCCGCCACTGTCAGGGCCATGGCCAGGATGGACGCCCCGATACCGAGGCCCACCTGATCCTGGGGTGTCCCCGTGCCCCTCCAAGGTTGATGGCGACAGGATGGGGTGGAAGAGCTGGGTGGGTGGCCGGCAGCTGTGCTGAGCCCCCGTCACCCCCGGTGACCCGCAGGGACAACAAGGACCGCCTGGAGTTCTCCCGGATCCACCCGGCAGGCGGCTGCCCCGGAGACCTGGCCCCTCATCTTGTGATCGGCAGCGGTTCCTCCCTGCCGAGCGGTCAGCTGGGCGGGGACCCGGCCTCCCACCCGCACCCTGCCCACCCGCCCTGGCTGCCCCGCACCCGCAGCCCCTCCCTGTGGATGGGGGGACATTCCTACGGTCAGTGCTCCGAGGGCAGGCGGGGGGGGGGGGCAGCCAGCGGGCTTGAAGGGCAGGGCTGTCCTGGGGCTGAGCAGCCCTCGGCCTGGTGCGGGAGGCCCCAGAGCGCGGGGCCCGGCCAGCCTGGGCTCCCCGCTCCACTCTGCCTTACTGCTGTGCCTTGTGTCCCCAGGCCTTGGGCATCCCGCCCTGCACCAGAACCTGCCCCCAGGCTTCCCCACCTCCGTGCCCGGCTCCGTGCCCTCCGTGTTCCCCCTTTCCCAGGACAGCCCTGCCCAGCTCGTCATCCTGCCCTCTGAGCCCGCACCCCACACCGCCCCCCACGCGCTCGGTAAGAGCCTCCTAGGCAGGCTGCTTGTACGTGGGGCTGTCGGAAGTGGGTCCGAGGAAGGGAGCAGCCCGTGGGGGGGATGGGGCCGCGGGAAGCAGTCGAGAGGTAGATGAGCTGTCGGTGAGGGGGGCTCAGGGGCCTGGGGTGCAGCCCGCGTCCCGTCCTCGCTGGGTCTCATGGCTCCTCTGGCCCTGCCCACAGCTGACGTCATGGACCAGGCCTCCCTGTGGCCCCCCATGTATGGGGGCCGGGGCCCCACCCCCCACGTGCAGCACCCGGGCCAGCTACCCGTGTACTCCCGGTCCCAGCTCCTACGGCAACAAGAGCTCTATGCCTTGCAGCAGAAGCAGCAACCGCGGGCGGCCCCCATCCAGGTACCTGCCCCAGGCCTCACCCAGCGGGGACCCAGTGCTCCGCTCCTTCCCTCCCTCTGCTCCAGCCCAGCCTGGCCCCCCGGATCCTCCCTGTGGGATGATGCCCTGAGCCTCTCCCTCACCCTGACAGCGGAAGCCCGAGGACCATCACCTGGAGCTGGAGGAGCCCGCCCAGGAGAAGACCCTGAAGTCCACCCACAAGCCAGTTGCCTTAACCCCCATAGCCAAGGGCACCCCCTCACCGGCCACCGTAGGCCCTGTCAAGCTGTCACCTTGCTGCCACTCACCTACCCCAAAGCCCCCCACCAGCTGCCCCACAACGCCACCACGTCCCAGCGCCCCATGCACTTTATCCGTCTGCCCCTCGGGCAGCCCCGGGCCTGGCTCCAAGCTGCCCAGCTCCGAGGACAAGAGTGGGGAGGGCCGGCGGTCCGGAGCCGACCTTAGCACGTTGGAACCAGGTGAGAGTGGGCAGCGCTGGGCTGGCCGTGGCCCGCCCCCTTCCACGCAGAGGCCTTTTCCCACTTCTGGGCATGCAGAGCTGAACTGAGGGGGCTGCCCTCGTTGGACACCTGAAGAGGTGCCCTCACCTACCCAGGCCCCTGGTAGGGCCCAGGGCTCTGTTGCTTGTCCTCTGTTCTTTCTGTCCTTCCCTCTCCACTGTCCCTCCACGGGGGAAGCACTCAGGGTCCCCCCCGTCTCCTCCCCAGTTCCTGGCAGACGAGGCAGGACGAGGGTTGGGCTCCATTGGCCGCCAGTGACAGAGTGCCTGGCCTGCAGGACTGGTTCCCAGCCCTGAATCTGGGTCTTAGTCCCCCTCCATGTGACGTGTTCCCCGTTCCTGTCTCACCTGCTCCGAAGGCAGAGGCAGAGGGCTGGCGGGGACCCTTCCTCCCAGGTGTGAGTCAGGGATCTAAGGCCACCCTGTCCCCGTCTAGAGCAGGGCCCCCCGTACCCCCGCTGCCCCTCCTGACGATACCTGTTCTTTCACAGACCTGCCTCCTGGATATACCTGCCGGGCGGCCAGCCCCACCTTCTCCCTATCCCCCAGCGTGCACCCTCCTGACCTCTCGGACCCCAAAACTATGCAAACTGCAGCCCCCAGGGTCCAGCCTGAGCCAGTGAGGACGTTCCCGCCCGGGGAGCTGCCCCCGCGAAGCCCCCAGAGCCCACAGGAGCCGGGGTTGCCCTCAGGGGCCAGGGAGGCCACCCAGGACCTTGCCGCCACCCCCCACCCTGCCGAGCGGGGACCCCTAGGGAAGGCAGCAGACCCCAGCCCACTGGAGGGGCTTCGAGAACTGCGATGTGGGGCCCTCCTCGAGGGAGGGGGCCCCGAGGCCACTGGCCAGGCTCATTCTACTCAGGGAGGGGCTGCAGAGGAGGGGGCCACGGTGGAGGGGGGTGTGGAGGAGGGGCCAGGGCGCTCATCAGGGGCGGGCCCCCAGGCCCTGCAGCAGCAGAGAGGCCCAGACGCCATCGCCATCGATGAGGCCAGACCAGGCAAACAGCAGGCCCCCAGGGAAGCAAGGCCGGAGGAGGGGGCTGAGTATCAGGAGGACGAGCTGGAGGAGGAAGAGGGCCAGGGGTCAACTTTCAAGAATAGCCACCTGCCCAGGGCACTACGGGGCCTGGATGCCCTGGTGGCAGCCACCATCGACCTGGGGGACCTGCCAGGCATCAGCCCGCTGGACCCGCAGCTTGCCGCTGCCCCAGGGCCCCCACGCACAGCCCCTTCGCCCTGTAGCTCAGGGATTCATGGAATTGCCCTGCTCAGCGAGCTGGCTGACCTGGAGATCCAGCAGCAGAGGAGGGAGCCGGCCTTGCAAGGTGAGCACCGCCCCTCCCTCCGTGAGCCCTCTGGGGCCCCAGGGCAGCTGGCCAGACTGTGGGCTTCGGCTCAGCTGTCCCACAGTGGGGCCCCCGCAGCTGCCTTCCACCCCCGGCCCCGTCCGTGGCCCTGCTGGCTAGGGGCAGGGCCCTCGGCTTCAGAGGGGAGGCCTCTAGGGCAGCACCTCCCGTTGTTGCGATGTTCATAGGGCCCTGTGGGGACTCACAGGTGTCCTCCAAGGATGCCAAGGCCGTCAGGGGGCGAGGTGGCGAACGGGGAAAGCAGGAAAGGTTGTGCTCCCCTCTGTAGGCATCCAGCCCTGACCGCTCCCACCCAGGCCCAGGGGAGGTGGCCTGAGGCCAATCAGACGGTCCCCAGACCTCGAAACCACATGTCCCCTGCAGTTTCACCAGGGCTGGGGGCTGGGGTGCCGGTCCTTCCTGCGCCGGGGCTGACCTGCAGGTGGAATTGCTCCTGGGCTCCCAGCACCCAGAAGAGCCCTGGGGCGCAGGCATAGGGTCTGGCGCTAGCCCGCGGTGAGCCCCGGACCAGAGCCCGTGGGGACCCCATGCAGGCCGGAAGACCCTCCTCCCTGCCTGAGCAGTAACCCTAGGGGGCCCCCAAAGAGACCCCCGCCCCGGGGGGAGCACCCCCAGCCAGGCGTTGTGCTCATGATACTTATAGGAAGAACCCAACAAAGTTCTCTCGGCTCGCCCACTTGTTCTCCTGGTGCGTGAAGCCCTCTGCTGCCCGCCTCCGGCACCCCGTGTGCTGTTTGGAGGGGATTTCCCCAGAGCCTCTGTGTCACTCTCCTGTCCTCCTAGACGGGCCCGGCGCTGTGCCGAGGGCAGCGTGCTGGGGAGCCCCTCCATGTGGGCACCCCACTGGACCCCGAGGAGGGCCTCACTTAGGGCTGGGGGCTGCAGGGTGAGGCGCCCCCCCCGCCCCGGTCAGGGCTGGGGCCGCCCGGAGCCACCACGTGAGCGTGGCTGGCACAGAGTGTGACGAGCGGATGCTGGGCGCCGTGTGTGGCCACCCAGTCTGTGCATGTGAATGCCTGCTGGACCGGCGCCCATTCACTGAATGAACGCTCACGTGTAGACCACGTGTGTCCCCGTGTGGACTCTGCAGCTGCAGCCCAGGCCAGGCGCCCCAGTCGCCGGGGTATGTGGACCAAGGGAGATGCCATGGCCAGGTCTCCACTCCAGCCTCCCCTCCTGGAGCCCCCAGACCCCCACCCTCCCCTCCTGGAGCCCCCAGACCCTCACCCTCCCCTCCTGGAGTCCCCAGACCCTCACCCTCCTCTCCTGGAGCCCCAGACCCCCACCCTCCCCTCCTGGAGCCCCCAGACCCTCACCCT
>NC_138383.1:1280233-1295595 GCF_054177405.1 Leptonychotes weddellii | reverse complement strand
TCTGCAGAACCTCCCATCCTCAGCGCACAGGCTTGGGAGTCCTGCGAGGGCGCCGTTCAGGCAAGAAGGGGCCAGGGTGGCCTGTAAGCACCCCACTCTGCGTTTGGTGCGGTCCTGAGGGGATGGAGTCTGTGGCCCGAGCTCTCCGGGGCTCTCCGGCACTTACAGCCGTTCGGGGGCTCAGACGCCCTTCGACTCCAGGCCCGAGGGCAGGGGAGAGGCCCTCCCAACCAAAGCAGCAGTCATCGCTGTGCCGCTTGCCCGTTCCGGCCTCGGAGGAGGTGAGCCGACCGAGCGCTGCCAGGAAGGGCTTGTGACGAGCACGCCGCAAAGCCACCTGGTGCCACTGCCAACCTGGAAAACTGTGTCTTCTTAGGTTCCGCATTCCCCCGACATCATCCCCCTTCTCTGGCCTAGACTGAGTTTTCAGGTGCTCTCTGTCACGGGCTGCCCTAACTTCAGTCGGGGCGGGGGCGGGGATCCCCCCCCATGGGCGGGCTGTCTGATTTTGCAGGGCTCCCAGGGCAGACTGCACCTGTCCACAGAGAGAAAAGGCCCAGGACTGACCTGGCACCTTAGGCGTCCCGGGCCAATGCCTGCGGTTCAGAGAAAACCTTCACCAGTCCTGTGTCCCTCAGTGGAGAGGGACGGCCGCTGCAGATAGCCAGGGCTGGCGGGGAAGCTGCCAACGCCTCCCATATACTGCAAACACCGCGGAAGCAGCCGTCCCGCCCATCAGGAAAGGGATTTCTTAGTCCTTGCAGATGTGATCTGCTCCCAGCAGGAACACAGCTTGTTTGCATCTCAGCCATCCGTCTGTCGTTTCCACAAGTACATGCTGAAGACCCACTGTGTGCTGGGCCCTCTGCCAGGTACTGGGATGCAGAGCTGACGGGATTCCAGGAAGTCCCCACCTTCCAGGCGCTCAGAGCCCCGCAGGACGGAAGGCCAGCACAGAAGCTGTGCTGGAGGCCGCCAGACAGGGCCCCTTGTCAGTACAGAGCAGCTGCAGGCCAAGAAGTCCAGGTCAAGGAGCCCAAGGAAGGGAGAAGTCTTGCTCCTCTCCCAGGAAACCCAGCCCATGTCAGAAAGTACTTCTAGGGGCATCTCAGCTGCTTCCTTTAACTGGTTTAATCCAAAGAAGAAAATTCAAGCTGAAGCAGCTTTGGGAGGAAAGCAGGAGAGGTTGGCGGGTGGGCACCACCTTCCACCCGCATCACCTTAGAAAACAATGCGACAGAAAACCACCTCTAGGCCTGGGTCCTTGACCCTGGGGCAGGCTGGCCCCGAGGCCTGGAGGAAAGCTGCTCTGGCCCAGCCTGGGGGTGGGGGTGGGGGCTGGGGCTGGGGCTCGGGCTCCACTGAGAAGAAGCGCTCCAGATGGCGGTGGGGGTGAGCTAAACCCGAACCCTTCCCGCAGCGATGGAATGGTTTAGGGGCCTCCTCACAATTTGGTTTGCTGAGAGGGGAAAGTTAAAACCACCCTTTTTATTTGGGAGCCTTTGAACAAGTTTAAGATCTTGCCCCTTGTCAGGAAATCTGTTTTTACTTATAAGAAACAGACTTGGGGGCCGGCAGCGAGCAGGCCGAGTGTCGGGACACTGCACTGACAGGGTAATTATATTTTTCACCACCGAGCCCTTCGGGCACCCCCTCTGATCCCGGGGGAGGCACCCCGGCCGCTGGGACTCCCCTCTTCGGGCGACCCAGTTAGGAGGCACGAGCCCCCCGCCAGGCAGCGTTCCGCGCAGGGACCACGTCTGCCCGGGGCCTCCGCACCAGCCCCTGGCACAGAGGGAAACGACGCCCCCCAGCCCCGCGGGCCTCGGACACCCAAAGCCCTCGGAGGCTGCCCAAGGCCACTACTCCGCAGGCCTGGAAGGCCCTCCGGCCGCGGGAAGAACCGCCCCTGCGGCCTGGGACCCAGCATTACCCACCCCGCCCACCCGACCTGCACGCACTGGGCCACGCGGGCGGCCACGCGGGCTGCCACGCCGCCCTCCGGTCACATGACCCGGGCTGGGCCAATCAGGGCGCCTCGCCCCCTCTGGCAAGGTGATTGGCTTTAGGGAGTGGGCACGTGACCCAAGTTCAGCCAGTCAGGGTCCGCCCCTGGGTTCTCGGGCAAGCGCTCCCCTGCGTGGGTGACCCGGTGAGACCCGTGAGCCTGCGTTGCTGGGCGACCCCCGCAGGACCGCCAGTGACACCTGGGTCTCCTGGCTTCGTGCTGTCCTCAGGCAGGACTGCATACCCAACCCATGGGGGTCGCCGGATGAAATACAGGACACCCAGTTTAATTCGACTTTCAGATAAACAACAACAAACTTTTAGTGTAAGTACGGTCCATGCAGTATTAGGGATACACTTACACTAAAAATTACTCATCGTTCGCCTAAATCTCTTTTAAGTAAACGCTACCCCCAGCGAGGAGCTGGAACTCACAACTCGAGATCAAGAGTCGAAATTCTACTAACTGAGCCAGCCAGGCGCCCCTTATCTAAAATTTTAATTTATGGGGCGCCTGGGCAGCTCAGTTGGTTAAGCGACTGCCTTCGGCTCAGGTCATGATCCTGGAGTCCCTGGATCGAGTCCCGCATCGGGCTCCCTGCTCGGCAGGGAGTCTGCTTCTCCCTCTGACCCTTCCCCCTCTGATGTGCTCTCTCTCTCCCAAATAAATAAATAAAATCTTTTTAAAAAAATAAATAATGAATAAAATTTTAAATTACACGATATGCTCTATTTATTTGCTACTGTGGGACAGTGGGTTGACCTTGAAACCCAGCTGTTTGTCAAACTGGGTGCTCCTTAGCCCACCTGATCATAAGCAGGTGCACCTAGCAAGTGTCCAGCATGGAGCAGAAAGGGTGGACATAGAGGAGGCCAAGCAGGCCCCACAGCACTGGAGGCCACTCCTGCCACAAACTCATGGCCTCTGTGAAGCCCCATGATCTGCTGACCAAGGAAGAGGCAGGGTGGATGTACAGATGCGTCAGCCCCAGCCCCAAGTGGACCTCAGTGCCATCACAGCCCTGCCTTGCAGAACAATCCTCCCTGCAGGGGAGGGGGGGGTTGCAGAATGTTGAGCAGAGGCCTGGGCAGGGTCCAGCCATCTGGCCAGACATGAAGGACTTGGAAGGAGCAAATGACATGACTCAGGGAGGTTGGAGAAGGAGAGTGGACAGACATCATGGACTGTGCCCAGAGGCTGAACATCTGCCTGCTCATGTGAACGTCATCAGAGGTCCATTACAGAAGAGCCCTGCATGGTCCAGTAGGCATGTGACCCACCCCAGGACTGCCTGTCAGCTCGCCTCCCCCCAGTCAGCCTCAGGCTTGCTTCATGGGCTCATGCTGAGAACACAGTGGGCAGGAAGGACGTGCACAAGGACACCACCATGAAACTTTCTTCCCAGGAGCTGACCTAGATTCCCCACTGACAAATACCCAAGTGTCAGCAACAACACAACTGTACTACCAGGGGGCCTCGGGGGACCTAGCAGCCGTGCAGCAAGCTGATTACGTTGGGCCCTTCCGCCAGGGCATTCCTCACCGGCCTTGTGAACCCTTGGACCTGCCCAGGAAACCATCCCCCTCAGCCCCTGCAACCAAGGAACTCCTTTCTGAGCAAAGGACTATGACCATCTCCATGCCACACCCGCCCTGGCATCTGCAGCTTGGGCTGAGGGGGTGCAACCCACAGCCCCACATAAGGGCTGTTTCTTGCTCAGCCCCAGACACATGCAGGAGCTGGAGGAGAAGGCAAAGCTTCTGAGGTTGTACCAGTGAACTTGGGCTCTGCTTTCTATCCTGACTCAGAGCTGGGCTGGTCTGCTGTGTGTTACCCAGGGGAGGACCCGGCCAGCCCAGGAAATGGGAGTTGGGACCACACTGAGTGAATGAGGAAAGGGTGTGGGGTCACCAGGCTGGTCTGCAGTGGGAAGGAAGACATGGGCGGGACCAGGGACCTCAAGAACATTCCTCCGTGGCGTGCTGATGTGTTAAGGGGGGACCTTTGCAATCCCAGGAGGGTAAAAGGTACAAGGGCTCTGACCCCCTCAGCAATAAATGTTGGATGAGCCCACCAGGGAGAGAACCCACCCATCCGAGGCACCGGCTAAAGGCGAGGGCAATATGGAAGGTCAGCAGCAGAGGGATCAGGAACACCAACAGTGGCTTGTGACCCCACAGGGAGAAGAAAGGAGGTCATCTTGACTTGTCTGGGGTTGGATGCATTTTATTCTCTCCTCCTTTCTCTTCCTTCCTCCTGCTGGGGTCTCCCTCTGACCCTCCCCCCTCTCATGTTCTCTCTCTCTCTCATTCTCTCTCCCAAATAAATAAATAAAATCTTTTAAAAAAAATAAAAAATAAAATTTTAATTTACACGATATCCTATATTTATTTGCTACTGTGGGACAGTGGGTTGACCTTGAAACCCATCTATTTGTCAAACTGAGTGCTCCCTAGCCCACCTGACCATAAGCAGGTGCACCCAGCAGGTGTCCAGATGCTGGCAGTGGGTACTGCTGGCATCTACTGGAGGCCACAGACACTGGGCAGAATCTCACCAGAACTCAGGGAGCGCACACGCCCCAGGGGACTGTGGTCCCCATCGCCTCCCACTGCCACGGTCACGTGCTCTAGGTCAACGTCTTTGGGGAAGGAAACGTTTTGGTTTTTTTGTTGGTGTTGTTTTTAAAGATTTTATTTGTTTGACAGGAGAGAGAGAGCACAAGCAGGGTGGGTGGCAGGCAGAGGGAGAGAGAGAAGCAGCCTCCCCACTGAGCAGGGAGCCCGATGCGGGACTCAATCCCAGGACCCCGGGATCATGACCTGAGCCGAAGGCAGATGCTTAACTGTCTGAGCCACCCAGGCACCCCAGGAAATATTTTTGTTGACCCTCAGACAGCTGCACTGTGCCAAGCAGGGCCCCCGGAGTCGTGGGTGTGAGTGGAGGGAGAATGTGTGACTTCCACGGGGCCAGAGTGGGGCCTCCTGGCCACTTCTTCCCACAGCAGATGCCCCTGCCTCCTGCAGGAACTGCCCTCACCAGATCCACACAGTTCTATAGAGCCACGAACCCCGCTCCCTCTCCCCCCGCGCGGCGGTGAGCTCAGGACCCAGGCCAGCACCGTCACAGTGCACTTACCCCTGGCCCAGGGAGGAAGCCCTTTCCTGGGCGTGCAGTGAGAACCCTGTGTTCCTACTGGGTAACCAAGCTGGGACAGGTGGCCTGGCCAGCACGCCGAGAAGTCAAGCCCAGCAACAAGAGAAACTCTGCATCTCTGATGGCTTCGGAGACCCAGAGGCCAGGGCTGCCCCTGGCTGTTCTGGTGGCAAGTTCAAGTGAGCAACTTGGCGGTGGGAGTCCCTCAGTCATAACTGGAGGGGCTTGGGTGCCCCAGCCCCAAGGGTCGGGTGCCCGGCCTGCCACCCCTTTCTCCCAGAGCAGCCCGAGGCTCACAGTAGCCCCTCCTGCCAGTGCACACCCTCTCCCCGCCCCCCGGCTCTGGTCCTGCAAGCATGCTCTGGTGGCCGGTGGGGCCAGTGGAGGCCTGATGAGGGAGAAAGGGTGGTGAATTTCTGGGGACCCACCCCCCCAAAGCCACTGCACAAGTGCTGCAAGGCCAAGACTTCCAACAGAAATCTGGAAGCGCCCACATGGCCGTCAGCAGCGATCCGACTGGACTGGGCAGACCCCGCTCAGTGCTGTGCGTCTGGCCGGGGAGGGGAGCAAGGGGGCGGTGTATGCCTGATCGTGCCCATGGCCCATTCCACATCTGTGTGTGTGCATGCGGCACTTACGTGGGTATAGACACGGTCTGGCAGCCGCCACCCCGAATCAACTCTGGGTCCTGTAGGTGAGGCATCAGCGCACCTCATGCTCCCCGGAGATGTCTGTTTTTATTTTTACAAGCATGTGCCCCTTTGTAAACTTTCAGGTGAGTGTAAAGACAGAGAACACAGCAGGGAGTTAACATCGATGACTCAGATCTGAGAGCCCTTCTGGCGGGGGAGGATGCTGCGCTGGGGCCCAAACAGAGAGCTGAGCAGGGTGGTCAGGGGGGAGCATGCCAGGACTGAGAGGGGCAGCTCTCAGGTCCCCTCCTCTCTGCCTGGGCTCCTGTCCAGCACTGAGAGCACACTGGTCATCCAGGGGTTGGCCACCCATCACTGTCCCTGTCCTGCCTCCCATGCTCTGGGAAGATGGGAGGGGGTTTATGGCCCCTCCCCTGTCCTGCTTAAAGAGGGGGCAAGGACAGCCTCGGTCAACAAGGGACTGGGAGAGAGGAAGCATCCTGGGTAAGGGAGTGACGGGGGCCTCATGGTCTTGAATCTCCCCCCAGATGGGCAGAGTTCTGGAAAGTTCTCAGCAGGTCTGCTTCTCTTGGTCTGTCTGTCAGCCGTAGGCCCTTGCTGCCCTGAGACCTAGCTTCCTCATCTCTGAAAATGAGATGAAAGATGCCAGCAAGACAGGGCATCGGTGGGGGCTCGGTGCGCCCTGTGACCCCGCGGCCTCCACTGCTGGGCGCTGAGGGTCACATTATGTGCTGGGAAGGATGGGGATCCCGTCCACTGGTCATTTCTGGCCTTCAGCAGCATCCCCTGGTTTCCAGTTCCGGGGGCGGGGCGGGGGCAGAGACTGGTCCTGGTACCTGTTTTCCCCTTTTCCCTGAGTAACAGAATCCCAACGTGTAGCTGGGCCCCTGCCTGTCCAGGGTCAAGGTCAAGATCACGTGCCCTAGCTTCCCTTGCAGCTAGATGCTGCGCTGGGACCACGATCTAGCCAATGAGGGTGAACAGCAGCGGCATGTGCAGGGGAAAGTGTCCTTCAGTATCGGGGCTGTGCTCCTCCTCGTCCCTCCTCCCCTCCTGCTGCTTGTCATGCGCGTGATGGCTGGGGCAGCCAAACTGGACCACGAGGAGGAAGCCGCACTTGAGGATAATGGAGCGACAGGGCAGAAGG
This sequence comes from Leptonychotes weddellii, assembly GCF_054177405.1. Classification (NCBI taxonomy): domain Eukaryota; kingdom Metazoa; phylum Chordata; class Mammalia; order Carnivora; family Phocidae; genus Leptonychotes; species Leptonychotes weddellii. Next base: position 1,288,631 of record NC_138383.1, on the reverse strand, counting down.
AGCCCAGGTTCCCGATGACCCTGGAGCCTCCAAAGCTTTCCTGGAGGCTTTACGTGAAAGAGAAAGAAAGGTCTCCCTCATTTAAGTCACTGTATTTCGGAGTTCCTGTGGAGACAAATGCCAAGCTTGGGTATGGCTTAGTCTCCGCCCCCCCCAGCCCCAGGCTCGGAGGGCTCCCCCCTCCACCTCTGCACTTCCTCCCAGACCCTCATCCCCATTCTGCTGGAACACCTCCTTTAAGAGTCCCCAGGACATTATGATCTCTGAGGCCAGTTCATTCTCGGTCCTCATGTCAGGCCGGGTCAGGCCTCTCAGAGCGCAGATTGCTCATCGCAGCCTGTAATTATGTGTTTATTGTGGATTTCCTTGATTACCCGCTGCCCTGGACTGCCACTAACATGCAGGCAGGGCCCCTGCCTGTGTGTGTTCACCGTCATGTCCCTGCACCCGGCTCGGGGTCTGGGCACAAACATGCACCCAGCAAAGCTCCACCAGTTGTGCGCTGACCCTGCTGACATCACAGCCCTCCCCCCTGCCCCCCGCCCGGCCCTGCCTTCCCCCAAAGCCCAGAATCCCCTCCCCAGCTCGCTTTGTTCTGCCCCAGTCCTGACCGCCGGATGGAGCTCCGTGCCCCAGGGCCGGCCAGCTATCCATACCAGCCACATGTCATTTTCTGAAAGAATCAGGACTGGAATTCCAGAAGCAGCTCCAGTGCTCATTGGCAGATGTGGCCAGAGTTTCTGTCCTCTAAATGGGGATAACACCCCTCGCCTCCTATTCACGGAGGCACTAGGAAGATCAAGAGGCGGTGTGTGTCCCCCCAGCCCCAAATGGCAGAGGAAGGGACAGATAGCCCCAAGGGCCGGCACAGGTACAGGGCCACCAGAACCCGCCACACTGCTGGTGGGAATGGCGGTCAGCATTGCCACTTGAAGGACTGGTGGCATCTGTACCCAAGCTGGACACGTGCCCCCCCAGCAACCCCACTGCCAGGCACAAACCCAGAAGACATGCGCTAGAATGTTCATAGCAGCACTACCGCTAAACTGGAGAGAGCCCACAGGTCCGTTAACAGCAGACTGAGAGAATAAACCATGGCACCCCCATACAAGGAAATACAACACAGCCGTGCGAAAGAACAGACAGACGCAGCAGTGGGCTGAAGCACATGGCTTATGCTGAGCGGGGCCAGCCTCGGAGGACCGGCAGGTGGCTCCGTCAACATGAATTAAAGATCAGGCTCCCCAGATGCCGCACATTTCCCTCCTTGTCCCTTGCTTCCCCTTCTCCTCCGCCCCACCTCCTACCTGCCCTTCAAGCCATCTCAAGGACCACCTCCTTCCCCTGTCCCCATTCTGCCAGGAGTCCTCTCCCCGCCGAACCTCTGCAGGTCCTTGGCTCAGGCTGCCTTACCCTGAACTTACATGCGCTGTGCTATTACATGAACCTCCCTCCTGGAACACATTCTTTTCTCCTTGGGGTCCCCTGGGGCTGAGACCCAGCTGGACAGAGAAAGGCCCCCTCCCTCTGGGTGAATAAATGCCCCTACTGCAGAGGGAAGACCTGTCTTTGGCCTCAGCCAGGCAAAAGGCATGGTCCATTCCTCCTCCGGTGTGTGCTGAGCACCCAGCAGACACAGGCACCGTGAAGAGGGGACAGTGAACAAGGCCAGTCCCTACCACTGGATTTATAGTCCCCCACGGCAACTGTTTCATGAAAACGGAGCATCCAGGAAGGCCTCCTGGAGGAGGAGGCACCTGGACTTCATTGCTCACGTGCACTGACAGAAGCACTGTCCATCCATTGCCTTGCCTTGCCTTGCACCCATCATTTGCAGGCTGTCTTGGCAGGAGAGCCTCCAAATGGTTCTGCAGGAGAGAAGGGCTCAGCTGAGCCCTGCCCCATGCATTGGGAGGCTACCTCTGCGTAGGATGCACATGGATTTCACTTACATTATATGCCACTGCCCCTGAAACAGCAACATTTCTAAGATGATTTTACTCACACCTCAGAAGAGGCACTGGACACCTTACTGCCCCAGCTGCCCTGCATGGTAGCCAGAGGCTGTCCAGCCGGCACAGTGTCAGTGGACTCCTTCGCCCCCGCTCCGGCTGGATTTAGCCAATGAGGAGCCTGCAGACAAGAAAAGCAGGCAGGAGGAAAGCGAGGTCAGTATGTATATCCATTCTCCTCCCTGCCAGGTCGCTGTGTCCCTCTCCCCAAGGTCACAGCTCCTGCTGGCGGTGCCTCTCTTGTGACTACCCCTGCCCATCAGGTCTGGAGTGGTAACAGCTCCCCTTTGTTGCTGGCCCTGGGTACTGCACAATCTGTCCTTTAATTCATTGGATTTCCATTTATTCAACTCTCCCCTCAAATACCCTGTCTGAGGGTACTATAAAAATGTAAGACCATGTCAGTGACTCATATCAAAGAACATTCTTGTATGTTCCTTTTGGAGTAGCTTGGAGTAATTAATGGAAACCGGGGGGAGGCTAGCCCCCTAGCCTCCGCTGGGGCCACTGCCGCTTGCATCCCCAGGACGTTGTAGTAGGACGCATCAATAGCTGACTCGATTAATGAATGAACAGACCGCACCCGGTCCCTCCACCACCCACAGCAGACCACGTCTTCTTCCCTCCACCCGACCTGCTTCAGCCTGCCGGCCTAGCCCGGAGACACGCTCCTTCCTTCCCGGGTCCCTGAGCGCAGTCCCCTGGGGGCACAGCGGTGGGGGGCGGGGTGGGAGGGAGAAGCCCTGCGCCCCGGCCCCCAGGGGAAGGGAGGCCCCGCGGCCGAGCAGCGGCCTCCTCCCTAACAGACTGGGTGGCTTTGAGGCTGTCACTTCACCCCCGCGTGTGCAGCGAGGGCAGCCACCACCCCGGCCCCGCACAGCAAATCAGCCAGAAAATGGTAGAGTGCTTTGCGAGCACAGGGCGCTCGGGGGCCTCGCCGATGGCTGGAGCGGCGCGGGAGCCTTGGGGCGGGGGTCCCAGGGGCGAAGCGCGGGCGCGGTCGCCGTCCGGTCCCCGAGGCGCGGCCCCGACCCACACGTCCCGCCCACCCGCCGTGGCCCGCGAACCGCCGCGCTCACCGCCCCACGTGGGGCCGCACGGGCTCGCGGCTCCGGCTCTGGATTGGCCGCCGTTCAGCCAGTCAGAGGGCGCCGTCAGCAGCGGCCGCGACGATTGGCCGCCGCGGGCCGGCCGGGGAGGGGGCGGGGCTTCCTTTTGTTCTTTCCTCCTCGGCGCCGCGCGCCCCACCTTCCGCTCCCCGCCTCCCGGGACCCCCACCCGGAGCCGGGCCCCGGGCCGCCTGGGAGCTGGTGGGGGGCCGCAGGCCGCCGCCCGACGTCCCTCCAAAATGGCCGCTCGGGGGGGCCCGGCCTTCCCCCGGCCCGCAACTTGTTCACACGCAGGAGAAAGAATCTACCGCCTGACACGAGGCCTGTGCAGGGTCTGACCTTGGACAAGCCCTTTCGGTTCTCTGTCGCTCGGTTCCCTTACCCTTGCTTTCTCTCTGTCTCCTAGGAATTGTGGAGAAGAGCCCATAAAAAATGAGCTTGGGATCCTTGTACAATGTAACAAGTGAACGACAGAAGGGCTCGGGTTTTTCCTGAGAGGGTGCACGTGGGGGAGTGCCGAGGAGGGGAGCTGGGTGTCCGGATTTGGCTAACCCGAGACCATCGTCAGCGTGACGGTCCTTTCCTAATCGCGGTTGAGGAATCCTGTCCCAGTTGGGGCTGGGTGGGGGATGGGGCAGAGAGAAGCCCCTGCCTAGGCCAGGCCAGCTGTGCAACTCTCCCTAAATCATCCCTGCTCGGGCGCCTGGGTGGCTCAGTTGGTTAAGCGACTGCCTTCAGCTCAGGTCATGGTCCCGGAGTCCTGGGATCGAGTCCCACATCGGGCTCCAGGCTCAGCGGGGAGCCTGCTTCTCCCTCTGACCCTCTCTCCCTCTCCATGCTGTTTCTCTCTCTCTCTCTCAAATAAATAAATAAATAAATAAATAAATAAATAAATAAATAAATAAAATCTTTAAAAAAAAAAATCATCCCTGCTCTTCACTCACTCTTCCAGCGGTCTCCCTCTGGGGTGCAAAGGGGTGGCTCTAGGAGCCGGCGGCCCACACAGGGAAAGAGGGGCTCTGGGCTGGGCTAGGGGTTCAGGGGTTCAGCTTTGAGTCTCCCTCCTGGCTCACCACCTTCCCCCTAGAAACTGCCAGAAAGCATTTCCAGTGTGGTAGTGGCCACACACACACATCCCCCCACAGGCAGACAGGCTGCCGGACTGCCCAGGCTGCAGACCCAGGGCTCCTAATCTCTACACAGAGACCTGAGGTCCCCAACCAGCTGCGAGCTCAGAGGCTCAACTCCTTTTCTTCCACCAGGTGGCAACCAAGGAGACCACCAGGCCACGGCAGGGGGGCCCTAGGAAGGGGGCAGCCAGGCCCCAGGGAATCTTCAGCCTCCCTCCCATCGCCCATTGACCTGGAAAAGCCCCCAAGCCCTAGTTGATTGGAACCCTAACACTGGCCCAGGAACAGCATCTGGACCAAAACAGGAGTCATCTGCCTGGAGCTGGGAGTCCGCACAAACCATAATTCCTTGAGAAAGATAGACTCTGGTCTGATCAGCGTTCAGAATGCCTCTGTGCCACTGTTGGAGGTGTCCCTCAGTCACAGACGTCCCGGTGGCCTCCGCTCCTGACAGGCAGCATGGGAGCCAGGGGCCTCCCCCCTAGCCTGGCTCCAGTGGCCCCTGGAAGGGCTCCTGGCCCCGGGGGCCCTGGCAGGTGTCTGCTGCCTCCTGGGGGCGGGGTGCTGCAAGGCTGACATCTGCAGAGTGTTTTTACTATTGGACAAATTGAATCAATTAAACAGGCCCCATCTGGGTGGCTGGGCATGGCACACAGGAAGAAGGGAAGCAGAGGCAGGGGACAGCACACCTGTCTCTTGGGGCGTCTCCTGGGTGAGCGTCCGGGGGGAAGGTGGGAGCGGGATACATCCCTTTCCCTGCTGTTTAGGGGGCAAGGACCCTCTGTGCTGCCCACAGTGAAGGAAGAGAAAGCCAGCCCAGGGCTGCTGTGGGGGGAGAGTCAGCAAGTGGTAAGTGGTGCCCGCTCCCCGCTCTGCCCCGCTAAGCGACACCCATTTCTCCACCTAAGATTCAGGCATTCTGGGCTTCTCAGCCGCCTGCCCTACAAACTTTTGGGGCACCAGAGCTTCCCAACACCAGCTCCTTTCAGAGGTATTTTGTTGCTCACAGACACACACACACACACACACACACACACACACCCACGCAGGCATGGAGGTCTCCGGAAGCTGGGAGGCTCCACCTAGAGAGGAGACAGCCCCAGGAGGCCCAGGGAGCGAGCAGAGGAAAGAGGAAACAGACTGTGGAGGTGATAGCTGGGGCCCCCAGTCACCCACCTGGAGCGGAAGCCCCCCCTCGGGGGCAGGCCCAGAATGATTTAGGGGCTGGCTGCTCTGTGACCCAGCTGACCCAGAGCTGGCCACTGCCTGGCAGCCCCTACAGCTGCTGGAGTGCGCCCAGTCCCCTGACTCCAGCAAGGACAGCAGGGCCACCTCCTCGACACCCTCCTTCTCCTGGCGCTGCTGGCAGTGGGACAGGGCCCCAGGGAGTCAGGCGAGGCTGCCCCCACCCCCCGGCTGCCAGTCCCCGCACAGATACTTGCCAGAGGGCTCGTGCTCATCGCGTGCCATCGCAGTGCTGCTCTCACTGTCCACCCGGAGCAGCCAGACCACAGCTGTCCCTTGATGTCACGTGACTGTGACCGGGGACCCCCCCCCCCGGCCCCGAGGCAGACAGGGTCTTATCAGTAAGCCACCATGGAGGACAGAGTGCTCAGCCGGAGACTTTCATCCACCCTCACTCAGGAGCCGCAGGGCAGAGGCTGAGAAAGGGCGCTGGGGTTAGGGGTTGGCTGAGGATCCCACGTCCAGGAATGAGCCCAGGCTATGGAGGAGGACGATGAGGAGGCCCATGGCAGGGGGGCATCAGTGTAGAAGCTGCCCCCTTCCCAGCCAGGCCACTGTGAGGAGGCAGCCTGAATTCCAGGCCCAGCTCTGCAGACAGAGGTCCTGCCAGGTGGGGGAGAGCCAGGGCGGGGGCACTCTCTTGGTTCTTGCTCGCAGGTCACTTGCTGAGGACCCCACTCCCCCTAGGGTAGAGCTTTGAGGCACAGAGGTATTGGGGGCGGGCCAGACGGGTCTTGGCCGTCTAGTACCATGTCTTGAGGAAGTGGCTGCTGAGGCCGTGTCGCAGCCATCCCCTCTAAGGGCGGATCAGTCCAGGTTTGCTTGCAGAGGAGCTGAGCACCGAGCGGTTAACAAGGAGGCACATGGCCCTGGAAGGGACGAACGGCGGTTACTTCGCTCGCATTTTCGCCGCTACCCGGGGAGCTGCGGTGCAGCCTTGGGGCCGGAAGTGGCCGCCTGGCGGGTCTGGGGACCAGGTCTCAAGACGTCTCGCGGCTTCCCGCTCCTACTCTCCGCCTACCATCCTGGTGTGAAGCAGGAGATGAACCTCGGGCGCCGCCGAGGGCCCTCCCGGCGGGAGCCAGCCGGTGGGCAGGAGCGGTACGGGGGCGCCCTCCAGCGGCCGCGTCCCGGAAGGCGGCCGACCTGCCGGACCCCGGCGGGGAGGGGAGGCGGGCGGTTCCCCGGCATCTGGCCCTCCGGACCCCTCCGCACGCAGTGCACAGCGCCCCCGCCCTCCCGGCGCCCGTATTCCTGATTGGATGGGAGGTAACTTAGGAACCAAAAAGGAGGCTGCCCCGTGAGAGTAAAAAGCAAGACGCCTTTTGGGGTGACTCTTCTGGGTTCCCGCCGAGATGCCCGAGGGGGCGGAGCAGGGGAGGAGTGGAGGGAGCACCGGATCGGGAGCTGGGTCTAGTTCTATCCCCATCAGGTGCGGTGTGCGGCCAGAGGCCTTGTCTCCGTCGTGGACACGGCCTCTGGTGGGTGCTTCCCGGTGAGGCCCTGTTGGCTGCAGAAGGCGGCACACACACCTGCTGAAGCAGCGCGTCCCCGCCCACCCGGAAGTAATCAACGCGTCCTTCCCCAACCCGGCCTCACCTGGGTCAGGAGCACGCTCGGAGCGGAGATGGCACGCACTATCTCCAATATTACTGCTTTAAATATTTCAGCAGCTGGGGCGCCTGGGTGGCTCAGTCGTTGGGCATCTGCCTTCGGCTCAGGTCATGATCCCTGGGGTCCTGGGATCGAGCCCCGCATCGGGCTCCCTGCTCGGCAGGGAGTCTGCTTCTCCCTCTCCCACTGCCTGCTTGTGTTCCCTCTCTCGCTCTGTCAAATAAATAAATAAAATCTTTTAAAAAAATAAAATAAAATAAAAATAAATATTTCAGCAGCTTTGTTCAGATACCATTCACCCCTTTGAAGTGTACGACTCCATGGTTTGGTATATTACATCATTAATTTTTTAAATCGTGGTAAAATATATATGACAGTAAACTTGCCACAAGTGTGCAGTTCGGTGGCTTCAAGTATATACTGGCAGTGTTCTGCAACCATCTCCGCCATCCGTTCCCAGAACTTTTTCATCATCCCAAACAGAAACTTTGTACTCATTAAGCAATAACTCCATAGTCCACCCTCCCACCAGCCCCCAGTAACCTCTAATCTACTTTCTGTCTCCAAGGATTTGCCTGTGCTAAATGTGTCATGTAAGTGGAATCATTCAATATTTGTCTTTTTCTGTCTGGTGTGTCATTTAGCATAATGTCCTCAAGATTCATCATGTGGGGGCGCCTGGGTGGCTCAGTCGTTAAGCGTCTGCCTTCGGCTCAGGTCATGATCCCGGGGTCATGGGATCGAGCCCCACATCGGGCTCCCTGCCCGGCGGGAAGCCTGCTTCTTCCTCTCCCACTCCCCCTGCTTGTGCTCTCTCTCTCTTTCACTCGCTCATTCTCTCTCTCAAATAAATAAAATCTTTAAAAAAAAATAAAGATTTGGGCGCCTGGGTGGCTCAGTCGTTGAGCATCTGCCTTCGGCTCAGGTCATGATCCCGGGGTCCTGGGATCGAGCCCCGCATCGGGCTCCCTGCTCTGCCGGAAGCCTGCTTCTCCCTCTCCCACTCCCCCTGCTTGTGTTCCCTCTCTCGCTGTGTCTCTCCCTGTCAAATAAATAAAATCTTTAAAAAAAAAGATTCATCATGTGGCACCATGTCAGAATGGCCGTCCTTTTTAAGGCTGAATAATATTCCGCTGTGTGGCCGGACCGCATTTCGCTTATCCCTTCGTCTGTTGAGGGACGCTTGGGTTGTTTCCATCTTTTCCCTATTGTGAGTAGTGGTACAATGAGCACACCGGGATCTGTGGGAGCTCCTGCTTTCATGTGCTCGGGACACATAGCCGGGGGG
>NC_138383.1:1263844-1280133 GCF_054177405.1 Leptonychotes weddellii | reverse complement strand
TGAGAGGGAGAGAGCCTGCGCACACAAGCAGGGGGAGGCAGAGGGAGAGGGAGACTCCAGGCAGAGTAGGGAGCACAAAGTTGGGACTCGATCCCAGGATTCTGGGATCATGACCTGAGTTAAAGGCAGACGTTTAACCCACTGAGCCACCCAGGCGCCCCTAAAAAGTAACATTTTCATTACTAATTATATGTTCATTGAAGATAATTTATAAACGACAGAGAAGAAAACATTTTGTCTTTACCGCCAACCCCACCACCGCTGAATTTTGGTGACGCTGCTGGTTTTTACAAGTGTAGCCTTGGTTTTTGGATCGACAGGATGATGGCTAGGGGCAAGCAGAGGTGGCGGGGGCGACTGGGACGCCCTGCGTGGGTCGCCCCGGGCTGTCCTGGCCAACGTGGGGGGCTTTCCGGTTGGGCAGACTGTGGTTCTGTGCACAGGTCCGTTACGGGGGGATCGCAGACTCACTCGCGGGCACACTTCGCCCACTCAAGGAGCGCAGCCGGAGCGTTCAAGCAGGGGCCGCGCCGCCCCGCGCCTCGACCCCGCGGACCTGCAAGCTCGCCCGCCCAGCCTCTGCGGCCTGCCTGGTCCCCGCCGGCCGGCCCGCCAGGAGCCGCGCGTCCATTGGCCGACAGGGCGGCAGCCTGGGCCAATCACGCGGGGCGGTGGCCCAGCACCCAATGGGAGCGCGGTGGGCGGGGCGGCAGGCGCGTGCGCACTGGGCCCTACTGCGGCCCCGCCCCCGCCACAAGGGGGCCGCCCTCGTCTGACCCGGGGTCCCCCGGGGCGCCCGGGGTCCTCGCGTGGGATGCGACCCTGGCCTGTGCTGGAAGTCTGGGCGCGCTCCTGCCTCCTGGCGGGTGCGCCCCCCTCCCCCCCGCCGGCCTCGCCGGGCTGCCCCGGGGTCGGTGCTCGCCCGCCCCTCCTCGGCCCCGGGCGCCCGGACCCTCCAACCTGGACCAGGAGGAGGAAGCGCTGTGTTGCCGCGGAAACGTCATTATTGTAGGAGAATCAGCGCTGCGGTACAAAAGGGAGACGCAGAATTTACGAGACGGCCCCCTCGGAGAGCGCGGGGCGACATCTGGCCGCGCATTCTGTGAGACAAAGGCGTCCCCAGGCCCGCGAGGCCGCAGCGGCGGGGGTCCCCGTCGGGGCGGGCCGGCCTCCCCCTCCTCTGGGCCCGCCTCCCCTTGCCTTCCCCTGCCCCAGCCCCGAAGCCGAGAGGAGAGGTTTCGAGAATAGGCTTTGGGAGAATTTCCATTAGGTCAGCTCTGCTTCAGGGAGTAACTAATAAAATCAAGGGCGCCTGAGACCCCCGCCCTTTACGCGGAGATAACTTATGCCGGGTTCCAAAGGCCGGCGGGGACCCTGGACCTCCAGGACAGGACCTTGCCCCTTGTCTCGGGAGCCGGGTCTCTCGCGGGGTCCGGCGTCCGCACGGCCGTCCCCTCCGGCCCCCGCCCCCGCCTCGGGCCTGCCCAGGGGGCCGGGGCGGGGCTCTGCACAAAGGCCGCAGGGACCCGCAGCCTCAGCGCACAGAAAGCCCCCTGTGATCCCGCCCCAGCTGAAGGATGACGGAGAGTGAGTGCGAGGCCCCGCGGCAGCGCCCGGCCTCCAGGAAGGACACTGGGCTGAGGGACAGGGCCAAGCAGGTGCTGCCCCTGCTCTCTTCCAGGGAGCCCAGCTCGGTGCGCAGAGCCCTTTGGGGAGGAGCATGGGCGACAGGACCGATAACACTTCGTTCCTGTGCACAATGGGGGCCACGCTTCAGGGACAAGCACCACCCCATCCCCTTTTCCCCCCTCCTCTCTGTTGCACAGTCCTGGTTAGGGGAGGGGGGGCATGTCCAACCGCGCCGGGGCCTCTGCTCCCCTGGACGTGCCTTAGGAGCCCCAGGCCCTGGCAGGGAGGGAGGGCAGGGCAGGCAGACAGGGAGGTCCTCAGAGGGACTGGTGGCCTCAGGGCTGGGGAGATAAACCTTTGTAAGTCACCCTGCTCCCAGCCTCAGTGCTCTCTACCCAAACTGGGAATCCTGCTCAGCTGTCCACACTGCATTGCTAGAGAATTGATGACTGCTCACCCACCCCTCAAGAGGAGAAGCCGAAGTCCTCCCAGGAACCCACAGCCCCATTTCATCTGACCACTTCCTTGCTCTGTCCCCCACCATCTCATGGCCCCAAAAGCTCAAACTTCAGGTACACTGGCCTTTCTGCAGTTCCTGGAATATACCTGGGCCTGTGCTCACCCCAGGGCCTTTGCACTGTCCATGCCTCTGGGGACCCTCTTTTCCCTTCCATCTAGGTGCCCCATCTCCTCCTTCAAATCTTTGCTCAAATGGCGTCCTCTCAAAGGGGCCTCCTCCTGCCTCTACTTAAACTTTCGACCCCCTCCCAGCTTTTTCTCCATAGTTCACATCCCCCTCCACACACACTGCAGTTTCCTTGTTTTTAAGTCTGTTTCCCTCCACTAGGATGTGAGTTCTTTCTGCCCATTGTGTTTCCAGCTGTATCCTGAAGTTTCCAGGAGGCCCTCCCTAACTACTGGTTGACAATAAAGTAGTGAATATAAATCCACATTAATCTGTAGGCAACCTTTCAGATCAAGGCCAACCCTCTTCCCAGCCCCACCCCAGAACCAGTATGCAGCAACAAACTGGGCTGCTATGTAGAACATACACGACAAAATGTTAACATTCTCAATACATCAGAGGGTCTTTATTAGTGAGGAAAACCAGCAGCACTTCAATAAAACATAGGCCATGGCTGTGAGCAGACCTTCCACTGTGACCCCAGCAGAACGAAACAGCGCTCCAGCCCCCCAAACTCAGACAGGAAGCCTCAACAGCTGCAAGGTGTCCTTTCTCCCCTAGCAGACTGCCACACATTACAGGGTGGGTGCAGGGGAAAGGCGCCCATGGTGGCAGGGAGGGCAGTGGCCCCACTGAGGGCGTCCAGCCCACGGGCGCCCTCTAGGCTCCTGGGCTGCTGAAGCCCGGGTGTGGTGCTGCGGGCGCTCAGCCGTACCCTGCTGCACAGGAACTGGCCCCAGGGTAGCTGGTGAGACTGTCCCAGCGGCACAGCCCCTCCCTGCCTGCCCCTCACTTCTTCCCCATTTGGCTCCCAACGCAGTTTGTATGTGATGCTCCCGAGACAGCAGCTGGGAGGGGATCCGCCTCTGGCCAGCGGGTGGCAAGTCGGAGTGGCAGCTCCACTTATGACCTCAGTGGAGAGGCTCTCAGGCATTGTGCGATGGACGGGAGGCAGCCAGGGCAGCCCCAGAAATACTGATTAAAGAGCCGATAAATCACAGCTCCATCCACCTCTCTACCCTCTCCCCTCCGCATCGCTGCCTGACTTTTTTATATTGATGCATTTAATTTATCTCTAAAAATGGGCAAGACTGCTTGTTTGATTTCCACAGGGGCCACGTGGGGCGGAGAGCTGACAAATTATCTCCTGACCCTGGATGGCTGATGTAATGGGGCCCCAGCGATGAAGGCCCCGTTCCTGTCTCCCGGATGCTCCATAGTCTGGCTCTGGGCCATTCCCCATGTGGTGTCATCAGAGCTGGTGCTGTCCTTGGCAGCTGGCTCATTTGTCCATAATGGTGGACACCCATCAGTCCAGGAGGCCCCGGTCAGGCAGCAGGGCCTGGCCCCTGGCCTCTCTTGTCCATGCCTCCCAGGGGCACAGGCGGTCTGGGGACCGGGGGGCGGGGGGAGGCGTTGACCTTCCCTTGGGCCTGACAAGGCTGCAGGGACAGTTTGGATCATTCTTTTGCCTAAATCACCAAGACAGGCAAGATCTGAGGGAGTCACAGAAAGAGATTTGTTTTCAGCAAATTAATATTTTCAGCAAAAAGAAATCTGGAAAGTATCCAAGGGAATTACTTGTCTACACTGGACAGGCTGAGGCCATCTGAGTTGGAAGGAGACGTCCCAGAACGGTTTCCAGAAGAATCCCAGCAGAAGAACCACCCTCTGCGCTGTAGACATGGCCCTCAGCCTCCTTCAGTGGACTTGAGGATGGACTTGAGGCGTTTTGACAACAGAAGTGGCTGGCGATCCTGGCCGGCGATCCCGGCTGGCTCAGTCGGTGGAGCTCATGACTCTTGATCTCGGAGTTGTGAGTTCGAGCCCCGTGTTTGGGGGTAAAGATTACTTAAAATAAAATAAAATCTTTTAAAAAATAAATAAATAACAAAACTGCTAATTAGCTTCTAGAGCAGACCCACCGCAGCAGCGGATGGTGGGCCACCGCCGAGATGGCCCCAATGGCCCCACTCCCGGTATGCATGGCCCTGTGGACCCTCCCACGCTGTCCCAGCCTAGGTCTGTGTGACCCACGCAACAGTGCAGAAGCGATGGCCGGCACTTCTGAGACGAGGTCTTGAGTCCTCCGCCCTCCGGTGCCCTGGAGGACGCCTGCGCCTGCGCACGGAGCCGGGGAGAGCCCGCTTCCCAGGCGGAGGGGCTGCCCCGCGGCCGAGCTCGCCGCCGGCGGGCCGCAGACCCAGCGCCACAGCCCGCACGCAGGGGGTGTCGCGAGGGCGAATGAAACAGCAGCTTTCAGTCTGCGTTTTATCGGCAAGTAGAGGGGGCCGAGGGGACAATGCCACCTGATCCGTAATGCCCGCCACCGCCGGGGAGGTGGTGCCTGACCGGGGCCTCCTGGACTGATGGGTGTCCACCATTATGGACAAATGAGCTCCCGCACCCTGAGCCCCACCACGGGGACGAGCAAACGGACGCCCCCGGAGGCTGAGCAGCTGGACCCAGAGGGCAGAGCTGCTAAGTGGCGAAGCCTGGATTCGAACCCCACAGTCTGGCCCTGAAGCTCTGGGGCGCTCGGGGCTTCCCGCGCCTTCCCCGCTACCACCCAGGCCCGGCACCCCGCCTCCGCCGCCTGGCTCAGCACCGGCCCAGCGGCCCAGGCTGCCTGCCCTCCAGGCGGCTGGCCAGACAACCCAGGCCCCAGCCGTCAGAACACGGTGCTCTCTGACTTTGGGGCTCATCCCGCTCGATCCTCTCCAGCCGTGTGGGGCCGAGCTGCAGGTCTGGAGGTGCCGCGGCGGCTTTGGACGGGTCGAGAGGCGAGCGCGGACACGGCGCGGACGTCTGGGGTGCTCAGAGCCGGGAATCGGAAGAGAAACCCCGCGCGGCGCTGCTCGCACTGCCTGCAGCCTACGGTTTCCTGAAGCCTGAAGCCCGCCGGGGCCGGCTGTGCCCTCCCACCTCCACCCCTGCAGCCCAGCCTCCGCAAGCACGGCCGACGGTTCTGGAAGGGGTATAGACGTATCTGGGGTAGTGATAGAAAAGACTCCGATTTTTTCGATCACTGGCAGAGCAGCGAGAGTTCGGGGCCCACAGCAGAGGGTTCAATGCCAGGAGGCCCCACAACCGGACCACGCTGGGTGCACCTGCATTGGGCGCCTGCTTCCTTGGGTTCTTGTCCACCGCCTGGGAAAGGCCCACCGGCTTCCTGTGACTTCCGTGGGCTGCCCCATCTCATCCACCAAACTGCCTTGTCTCATTTTGTTACCCAAGGCTGGGTGTCTGCCGCTTACAACCGAGAATCCCGACTGAGGACGTAGCCCGAAATGACTGTTGGGGCGCCTAAAAGGGAGAGCCTTTAAAAGTCATCAAGCATTGTGTGAGTACCCGCATTCATCTACAGAGGCAGGTCCACGGTGTGTCCGGGTAAGAATGGCACGTTAGGAATAAATTCATCTGCAGGTAGCACAGTACCCGGCGAACAGGAGATTAAACTCAGAGGAGCTGACTTTTCTCACATAACCAGCAATCTGGAGGTGGGGCTGTCCTCCCCCAGGACCACACTCTTTCCGTCTCTCCGCTCCAACATTGCTAGCAGCTGGCCCCAGCTTTTGTCTTCACAGTTTGCAAGGTGGTTGCTGGGACTTCAACCTTGGTTCATAGGCAACTCCACAGTCAAGGCGTGGGGGGTGAGGGGGAGGGAGAAGAAAAAAAAAAGGAGGAAGAGGCAGGGCCAGTCCCATCTGTCCCCTTATTTATTTATTTATTTATTTATTTATTTAAGGTTTTATTTATTTGACAGAGAGAAAGACAGCCAGAGAGGGAACACAAGCAGGGGGAGTAGGAGAGGGAGAAGCAGGCTTCCCGCAGAGCAGGGAGCCCAATGCGGGGCTCGATTCCAGGACCCTGGGATCATGACCTGAGCCGAAGGCAGATGCTTAACGACTGAGCCACCCAGGCGCCCCTTATTTATTTATTTTTTAAGATTTTACTTATTATTTGAGAGAGAGCAAGCATGCACCTGCAGTGGAGGGGGGCAGAGGGAGGAGCAGACTCCCCACTGAGCAGGGAGCCCCATGTGGGACTCGATCCCAGGACCCTGGGATCATGACCTGAGCCGAAGGCAGACACTTCACCCACTGAGCCACCCAGGTGCCCTGCATCTGTCCCCTTTTATAGGAAGAGAGAAACCTCTTCCAGAAGCCTCTGCAGCAGATTCTGCCGTAGGCCTTGCTGGCCAGAACAGGCCACATGACCTCCCACCATGTGAGGGATTCTGAGACAGCTAGGAACCAGGTTGTCATGGTTGGTATTAGCCAAGCATACCACATCCCTGGGGCTTAGCAGCCCCAACAAAAGAATGGTTCCGTAGGCCAGAAAGAAGTGGGAGTGAATACCGGGCAGGCAGCAGGCAAGCTGCCACAGGTGGGAAGACTCACACATTCAAGCAGAAGACGAATCTTTTTTTTTTTTTAATTAAGATTCTATTTTTAAGTCACATCTACACCCAACGTGGAGCTTGAACTTACAGCCCCAAGATCCAGAGTCTTCATGCTCCACCAGCTAAGCCAGCCAAGTGCCCTGGAAGAGGAATTTTTTAAAAGATTTATGTATGTATGTATGTATGTATGTATGTATGTATTTGAGAGACAGAGAGAGCACATGTGTGTGTGAGCGGCGGGAGAGAGAATCTCCAGCAGGCTCCCCGCTGAGCACAGAACCCGACGCGGGGATCCATCCCAGGACCCTGAGACCATGACCTGAGCCGAAACCCAGAGTCAGCCGTTCAACCACCTGAGCCACGAGGCGCTCCCAGAAGAGGAGTTTTTTCATAAGACATTGGGAGGCTCGCGGATTAGCAGGGGTGGGGGGATCAGGACCACGAACTCTGCAGCTGGCTAGGAAGCCTAACATCCCACAGCTGCTGCTGGCCCTGGCACCTCAGTCCGGCCGGACACGACCAGCGCCTCCCGCCAGGTGTCCCCTGGGTGCACGGCCACGCCTGCCGTCAGCCCGGCCACTGCCCATAGCCAGAGCGGGTTCTGTGCTGCCTCTGCTCGGGGTGTGATTCAAGGAGGTGGATGCACCAGGCTGGGGGAGCCTGGGCCATTGACCTTAGGAGAGTAGGAGGGAGCTATGGGGCGTCAACTAGCACAAGGCTGCGGAAAGCAGGTCGGCAATATGTACACACAGCCTACAGACGGCCGCACGCGGAGGCTCAGGAGCTTCAGCTCAGGTAAGCTCCACCCGGGATGGTGGTGTGTGTGGTGGGGAACCTCTAGCACTCACGTCATCACAGCAGGACTGATTTTAACCGTAGCATGTGGAAGCAGCTGACTTGTCCAGTGGGGCAAGTACGTGAATCTAGGCCCAGCCATCTTACAAAGAACAGATAATCATCTGGGGAAATGCTTACATCATAATGGCAAGTGAAAAGAACGGGATGTACCTGTGGTTGTCTTGGCAAAGTCTGATGAAGTGTCCTTTATTGAAAGCAAGAAACCAATTACCCAGGCCTGTCTGCTTTTAGCTTAGTTGGCAGAAAGGTTTGGAAGAATCTCCACATTTAAATAGAAATTTCTCCCATGAAAATTAGGAGAAGTGTTAAAATGTAAATGCCCTTGGAGAAAGCTCAAGGTTGGCTGGCTGAGAGGTTTGAACAAGTGGACACCCCCTGACAAGTTCATAAAGATGCATAAATAAGAATTCCCATCCCTATGTTATGTATAATAGTAAGAAACCTGGAGCCGCCTCAGAGCCATCCGGGAGAAGTAGCTAACAGACAGTAAATTTCCACAGCAGAATACTACACAGCCATGAAGAAGGTACAGCTCAGTGCATTGACGTGGAAAGATGTCACTAGCATGCTGATAGAAGAAAAATCAGATCGGGGCGCCTGGGTGGCTCAGTCGGTTAAGCGGCTGCCTTTGGCTCGGGTCATGATTCCAGGGTCCTGGGATCGAGCCCCGCATCGGGCTCCCCGCTCAGTGGGAAGCCTGCTTCTCCCTCTCCCACTCCCCTACTTGTATTACCTCTCTCCTGTCTCTCTCTCTCTGTCAGATAAATAAATAAAATCTTTAAAAAAAAATAAAAAAAATTTAAAAAAAAGAAGAAAAATCAGATCATGGAAGAAAATTTCCTTTATGTGTAAAAATAGGTTAATATGCACCTTACAAAGTATAGAAGGGGGGCGCCTGGGTGGCTCAGTTGGTTCAGCGACTGCCTTCAGCTCAGGTCATGATCCTGGAGTCCCGGGATCGAGTCCCACATCGGGCTCCCTGCTCAGCGGGGAGTCTGCTTCTCCCTCTGACCCTCCCACCTCTCATGCTCTCTCTATCTCATTCTCTCTCTCAAATAAATAAATAAAATCTTTAAAAAAAAAAACAAAGTATAGAAGGGACTTCTGTTTCTGGTCATCATGGGATAACTGGCATGGGATTTGTTATCTTGTCATCAACAACTAGAAAACTGGAAAGAAAAGAAAATATGTAGCAACTTTTTTAAGATGTTGGACGATAGACATCCCAGAACTGTGGGATCCCTAAGAGAAGAAAAACAAAGATGTGAGCCCTACAATTATCTTGCCTTTCTGCTGGGAGGTACTCTCTGGACTGAGACACAGAATGCAGAAGTCCTGAGTTGAGACACAGAGACTGGTTGGGAGAGGCTGAAATGGTTGGAATTAGCGGGGCAGAATGCCTCAGCAGAAGTAGCCATGCAGAGAACAAGCTCCAGAAATCTACACAGAGGTTCCCTTAAGGTTTTTGGTAAATTTTAAACTGTGCCTGTGTTCAAGGAAACCCCATGAGACTCAGCAAAGAACGGCTCCTGGAGAACTGTAGAGTTGGACAATTCCCAGAGCTCACGGGGGACAGAGAGACGTCTGGGCTCCCAACAGACCTCATTAAGCACCCAGGGCATTTCATGGAGATTCATAAGAGTCACATCTTAGTAGTAGGGCTGACCTATCCCAGAAAAAAAGGCTAACCCAGACTCACCCTAACAAGGTTTTAAAATCACCTCCAAAAGGGGCTCATGGCTGGCTCAGTCAGTGGAATATACGATTCTTGATCTCAGGGTTGTGAGTTCAAGCCCCACATTGGGTATGGGGCCTACTTAAAATTTAAAAAAAAAAAAAAAAAAGGAGGAGAGAAAGAGATGATATAAAAGAAGCCAATGGAACTTTTAAAACTGAAAAATAGGGGCGCCTGTGTGGCTCAGTCGGCTAAGTGTCTGCCTTCAGCTCAGGTCATGATTCCAGGGTCCTGGGATGGAGCCCTGTGTTGGGGTCCCTGCTCAGCAGGGAGTATGCTTCTCCCTCTGCCCCTGCCCACCCTCCTGCTCACACTCTCTCTCTCTGAAATAAATAAATAAAATCTTAAAAAAAAAAGATAAACAAAACCACACCAGGACACATCTGAATCAAAATTTTGAAAACCAGTAATAAAAAAAGAAAAAGCTTAAAGTCATCCAGAGGGAAAAAAAGATGTTTCATTTAGGGAAACAAAGATAAGAACGACTGCTGACTTATTGTAAGAAACAATGCAAACCAGAAGACAATGTAATGACATATCTAAATTGCTAAAAGGAAAAAAAAACAAACAAAAAACCCTATCAACTTAGAATTTTGTATCCAGAGATAATGTTCCTCAAAAAGGAAGGCAAAACAAAACTTTTTCAGACAAACAAGACTGAGACCATTTATTGCCAGCAGACCTGCACTACAAGAAATATTAAACGAAAAAGCTACATGGGGTGCCTGTCTGGCTCAGTGGGTGGAGCGTGCAACTCTGGATCTCAGGGTTGTGGGTTCGAGTACCACACTGGGTATAGAGATTAGTTTAAAAAAATATAATCTTTAAGAAAAAAAGGAAAAGCTACAAACTGAAGGAAATTGATACCAAATGGACATAAAGAATGCCAAAAATGGGAAATGTAAGACTTTTTATGTTTTTAATTCTTTTAAAGTATAGTTGACTTTAGGTTTTTTTTTCAAAGTATGGCCATTTTTTAAAAGATTTTATTTATTTATTTGACAGAGAGAGAGAGAGAGAGAGAGCGCAGCAGAGGCAGAGGGAGAAGCAGACTCCCTGCTGAGCGGGGAGCCCAAAGCAGGACTTGAGCCCAGGACCTGAAATCATGACCTTAGCTGAAGGCAGATGCTTAAACGACTAAGCCACCCAGGCGCCCCTAAAATATAGTTGACTTTAAATCAAAAATGAATAGCAATCCATTGTCAGGTTTTAACACATGTAGAAGTATTGTATGTCGAAACTGCACAAAGACAAGAGAAAGGAAATAGAAGTGCATTATTATAAGGTTCTTACATTATATGTGGACTAGTAAAAGAATATTTGAAGGTAGACTGTGATATATCTGGAGAGAAAGAGAGAGAGGAAGGGGGACAGGGAAGCAGAAAAGTCAGAGATGGACATACTGGATGAAAAAACAAGACCAAAATAACAGATGTCTGCAAAAAACACTTTAGACATTAATAGGTTAAAAGTTAAAAATGGATGATATTATACCTTGCAAACAGTAATCATAAGAAAGGGGAGTTGCTATATTAATACCAAAAGAGATTTAAGGACAGGAAATACTGCCAACAACTCTAAGGGTATATACCCCTAATAACAAAGCTCGAACTATATGAGACAAAAATCTCACTGAAAATTCACAAGTTGAGTTGGACATTCCAATAATCTTCTCTTAGAAATTGAGAAAACAGGGATGCCTGGCTCGCTCAGTCAGTGGAGAATGTGACTCTTGATCTTGATCTTGATCAATGATCTTGATCAGTGTGATCTTGATCATGAGTTCAGACCCCATGTTGGGCATAGAGCTTACTTAAAACAAAAACAAACAAACAAGAAATTGAGACAACAAAGAAAAAAATTAGTAAGAAATAGAACACCTGAACAACTATATCAACACTCAAAACTTGATCTAATTGACATTTACAGAACACTACACCCAACATGGCAGAATGCACATCACTTTCCTTTTTAAAAAAAAAAAATTAATTAATTATATTTTAATAGTATGTTCCACACCCACGTGGGACTCGAACTTGCAAGCCCAAGGGTCGCATGCTCTACTGACTGAGCCAGCCAGGTGTCCTGCACATCCTTTTCAAGTGTACATAGAAAATTAACTAAAATTGGGGCACTTGGGTGGCTCAGTCACTTAGGTTCAGGTCATGATCTCAGGGTTGTGACATCCAGCCCCTCACCTGGTTCCCAGCTGGGTGTGGAGTCTGCTTGAGATTCTTTCTCTTCCTCTCCCCCTGCACCTCCCCTCCCCTAAAAAAATTAAGATTGACCAAATTCTAGGTTATAACACAAGCTTTAATAAACTCAAAAGGAGGGGCGCCTGGGTGGCTCAGTTGGTTAAGCGGCTGCCTTCGGTTCAGGTCATGATCCCAGGGTCCTGGGATCGAGTCCCACATCGGGCTCCCTGCTCAGTGGGGAGCCTGCTTCTCCTTCTCCCTCTGCCTGCCTCTCTGCCTACTTATGCTCTCTATCTCTCTGTCAAATAAATAAATAAATAAAATCTTAAAAAAAATAAATTCAAAAGCATTGAAATTATATAGATTATGTTCTCTGACCTCTACAGAATTAAAATGGAAATCAACAACAAAAAGGTTCTGGGAAAATTAAAAATATTTGGAAGTAAACAACATATTCCTAAGTAATCCATGGATTATAAAATAAATCACAACAGGGCGCCTGGGTGGCTCAGTTGGTTAAGCGACTGCCTTCTGCTCAGGTCATGATCCTGGAGTCCCGGGATCAAGTCCCGTGTCAGGCTCCCTGCTCGGCGGGGAGTCTGCTTCTCCCTCTGACCCTCCCCCCTCTCATGTGCTCTCTCTCTCATTCTCTCTCTCTCAAATAAATAAATAAAATCTTAAAAAAAAAAGATTTAAAATAAATCACAACAGAAATTAGGACATATTTTTAACCAAATGATATGGAAAACAATAGATCAAAAATTTGGAGATGCAACCAGAACAGTGCTTAGAGGGTATAGTTTTAAATGTGGATGTTAAAAAATAATAAGGGTCCAAAATCAAATATATATGCTTCTATCTTAAGACTTAGAAAAAAGAAGAGCAAATTAAACCCAAAATAGAAGGGACAAAGAAAATAGCAAAAATCAATGATATAGAGAATGAATAAGTAATAGAGAAAAATCAATGAAAGCAAAAACTAGCTCTTTGAAAACCTCAATAACTTTGATAAAACTCCAGGCACACTGGTTTTATGGGCTGAATTGTGTATCCACAAAATTCATGTGTTGAAGTCCTAACCCCCAGGCTTAAACGTAAACTGTGAAACTATCAGACTTCTAGAAGAGACGTAGAAGGAAATCCACACAACCTTGGATGTGAAGTTCTGGATATAACACCAAAATCATGATCCACAGAAGAAAAAACTGAGTTAGACTTCATTAAAATTTAAAACTTTTACTCTGTGAAGGACACTGTTGAGAAAATGAAAAGATAAGTCACAGACTTGGAGAAAATATTTGTAAATCACATATCAGATAAAGGTCTTGCATCCAAAAAATATAGCTTCTTAAAACTAATAATAAGAATATAACAACCCGGGGCACCTGGGTGGCTCAGTTGGTTGGGCATCCTACTCTTGGTTTTGGCTCAGGTCATGATCTCAGGGTTGTGAGATCGAGCCCTGTGTCGAGCTCCGCACTCAGCACAGAGTCTGCTTGAGATTCCCTCTTCCTCCCCCTCTGTCCCTCCCCCACCAGCTTGTGCTCTCTCTCTCTTTCTCTCTCTCTCAAATAAGTTAAATCTTTTTAAATTAAAAATTAAATTAAAAACCTGACATGTCAGTTCCTCAAAAATATTAAAAATACAGGGGCGCCTGCGTGGCTCAGCCGTTAAGCGTCTGCCTTCGGCTCAGGTCATGATCCCGGGGTCCTGGGATCGAGCCCCACATCAGGCTCCCTGCTCCATGGGAAGCCTGCTTCTCCCTCTTCCACTCCCCCTGCTTGTGTCCCTGCTCTCGCTGTGTCTCTCTCTGTCAAATAAATAAATAAAATCTTAAAAAAAAAACAAAAAAATATTAAAAATAGAATTATCATATATATAACCCTGAAATTCCACTTCTGGATATTTACCCAAAAGAACTGAAAGCAGGGTCTTAAAGAGATATTTGCACACCTATATTCACTGCAGTAATATTCACAATAGCCAGCAGTGAAGGAACCCAAGTGTCCATCGACAAATGAGTGGATAAACAAGATAGGGTCCCTCCATACAATGGAATATTATTTATCCTTAAAAAGGAAGGAAATTCTAACACATGCCACAATATAGATGAAACTTGAAGACATTTTACTAAGTGAAATCAGCCATCACAAAAGGATAGTGTATGAGGAACCTCTTATATGAGGTCCCTAGAGTTGTCATTCATAGAAACAGAAAGTAGGATGGTGGGTGCCAGGGGCTGGGGGAGGGAAATGTGAGTTATTGTTTAATGGGGATAGAGTTTAAATTTTACAAAATGAGAAGAATTCTGAAGATTGGTTGCACCACCATGTACTTAACACCACTGAACACTTAAAAGTGGTCATGATGGTAAATTCTGTATGTATATTTTATCACATTTTTTAAAAAGTGAGAATATCAAATTGCTGGCAAGGAGTACAGCAACAGAAACTATCATTCATTGCTGGTAGGAATGCAAAATGGTACAGCCACTTTGGAAGGTAATTTGGCAATTTCTTTTTTTTTTTTTTTTAAGATTTTTATTTATTTATTTGAGAGAGAGAGAGAGCATGAGAGGGGGGAGGGTCAGAGGGAGAAGCAGACTCCCCGCCGAGCAGGGAGCCCGATGCATGGCCCGATCCCAGGACCCCAGGATCATGACCCGAGCCGAAGGCAGACGCCTAACTGACTGAGCCACCCAGGCGCCCCTAATTTGGCAATTTCTTACATATAGATAAAGATAATTTCACCATTCAATCCAGTGATTATGCTGCAGATATTTTACTCACCTGATTTGAAAGCTTCTGTCCACACAAAAACCTCCAGTAGAAATGTTTGTATTCGCTTTTTTAGTAATTGCCAAAAACTGGAAGCAAACAAAATGTCCTTCAGTAGGTAAATGGATAAACAAACTGTGGGATGTCGATACATTGAGTACTATTCAGTGATGAGAAGGAAAGAGCTACTGAGCCAACACAGACATGGACAAACCTGAAAAACAATAGAGTAAATAGATGGATGATTGCCAGGGGTTTGATGGGGGTGGGGATTGAGAAGATGGAGCACAGAGCATTTTGCAGGGTGAGGAAACTCTCTTCATCGTCCTGTGATGATGGGTACATGACACTATGCATTTGTCCAAACCCACAGAACTTTACAGCAGACAACGTGAGCCATGCCTGAAGCCACCAGACGGAGGGGGTGGGGACACGGTGCTGAGACAGGTCCCTTTGGAAAAGAGTGGGGTCTGTAAGACGAAGGGCAGAGGGCAGAAGGAACGTCACAGGACCTGCACTGCAGTTGGTAAAGTCGTTTCCCACGGGGTACCCATCAGCAATTCTGAAACCACGGCCTACGCGCTGGGATTGAGTGATTGAGTAGGTGGGTGCTGGGTGCTGGGAGTCAGGTGGGAGTTGACAGAGAAGCAAGGGCCAGGGTAGGTCGATCCACATAGTGTGGGTTAGAGGTGGAAACGTCAGTGGGAGCTCATGTTTAGCTTAATATGAGCACAGATGGTCACATATAGAAATGTGTGTGTGCACACTCGTGCACACAGATTAATATACAAACATTTATCTCCTTGCTCTGTCACCAGCGAGGACATCCCTGTAGCAATGAGCACACCCAGCCCCCAAATTTTGGTCTCTAATATCATTCTCCAAGAAAAGGAAGACACGGAAAAACAGCTGCCCTAGGCCTGAGGTAGGGAATGTACCAGATGAGCCTGGAGCATCTTTTAGTGCCAGAAAAATGATCCACATGGTTGGGCCTACTTCAGAGAGACCCAGGAGAGCTCCCTCTGAACAAGCTCCCAGTGGCCAAACATGGAGCAGTTTAAACAACAAAATGAGTAGTAGTGGATTATAATCCACCGTGTCCGTGGATACTGAGATACCCACTGATGTAAATACATGACTGAATGAGTGAATGGAGGAGAAGACATAAATCTCGCATGCAGAGTGGGGAATGATTTATGTCGCGGCTCCCCACTCAAGAAGGTGAAGCATAAGTGGAGCATGACCCCCGACGCCCAGAGTGTGGGCTCCACATAGTGACGTCCTCCCGAAGAGAACAGTACACACACTGGGGAGAATGAACACAACCCATACAGGGGTCAAGGTCCCGTCCTCGGTGATGAGTCACATTGAGAGCAGGGACCCCTGACGTGACGTGATGAGAAGGCCCTTCAGCTCTGTGGTCTTGCTCCCCAAACCCATCACCCAACATCACATACATCCCGACGGAGGCACTGCCCCAGAATCTCCCCCCAGAACTTCCAGGTCCCCCAAAACCAGGGACGTGAGAGACGGCTCAGCCCAGAGGCGCCTGGGGAGACGTGATGACCGGGGCAGAGAGAGGGTGTGACAGGAAAACCAAGGAAACCTGAACAGAGTGTGGACTTTGGTTAACAACAGCGAGCCAGACTGGTTCCTGATTTGTGACACACGCCCTGCGCCCACGGGAAACACAGGGTGGGGTGGATGGGACTCCGTACTATCTTTGCAACCTTTCTGTAAATCTGAAACTATTCTAAAGTTGAAAGCTGATTACGAAGGAAGGAAGGGAGAGAGGAAAAAGAAACTCATGGAAGGATGGGCTTAGCTCTGGGAGTAGCATCGAACATTCCATGTAAACTTGTCCTTTTCAAAGCACAGGGAGAAAATAAAAGGTCTTACTACAGTGCCCAGAAGCTTTTCCTTGGCGCTAATGGTGATCACTTTTCCTTTGTATTTTCCAGATGCTTTCCCTTTGTACTCAGACACAATGTGTTGGGTTTTTTTT
>NC_138383.1:1191115-1263344 GCF_054177405.1 Leptonychotes weddellii | reverse complement strand
CCCCCTCTCATGTGTTCTCTCTCTCTCTCATTCTCGCTCTCTCAAATAAATAAAATCTTTAAAAAGAGAAAGAAAGAAAAGAAATATATGCCTGTTTCCCAGAGGCAGAGTTTCCTCATGACTCAGGCAGTGCAGGCCTCTAACACCGTGGGGTCTTTTCCTTATGAGGATGAGGACGGGACTCTGATGAAGCCAGTCCAGGATGAGCAGTGTTGCGGTCCCAGTGAGCCACCAGGAATTATGGGGCTCTCGGTACCACCATGGGGCCAGAGCAAGTGAGGCAGGATGGGCAGTCGAAGACTGGCCCACCTCCAGGGCCCATCTGGCCTGCTGTGTCCTGCTGGAGAGACGCAGCCCCGGGAGCCATCCCTCCTGGGCCCGGGGTGGGGGAGGTGGGGCGGGGGACATCCGAATTCTGCTGCCCTGGGCTCTACCCTCCTCTGCAGGAGCCGGCTGGGGTGCAGAGACCAGGTCCCTTGTTCTCACCGGCCAGCAGCTATATTTCCACAAAGGACAGGGAGGGGGATAAGGCGGGGTGTGATGTTGGGGCCGGTGGGCAGCTGAAGGAGGGGCAGATGGACGGGGCAGAAGCTAGACTAGTCCTGGGGTGCTCACCATTGCTGAGGCTTCACCTTGGATTGGTCCAGCCCATTGGATGGCTCCCACAGCCCTCAGGAGCCCCCTGCTCCTCGTGAGACAGCTGGGTCACCCCCTTCCCTGGGAGCAGGGCCTCTGAGTGAGGGTCTCAAAAATGCAGGGCTTTCTCTAGTGTCCCTCACCCCCGCCCCCCCAAATCACAGCTTCCCATCAGCCTCTGCTTTGGGGACCGTAAAGCCAGGTGAGGGGGAGGGAACTGGCTGTGGGGAGGGCCATGGGGCAGGGTACAGACCTCGGGCCAGGGGGGGCCAGAGGGGCACAGCCACGGCGGGCATCCCAGGCAGGCTCTGATCCCGACAGGAGCTGAGCTGGGACAGACCCCAGACGACAGCACGTCGGGGCAGTCAGCAGGCTGTGAGGAGCCCACAGCAAGAGGACAGAGAGGGCCTTTCTGTTCTGTCCCTCCAACAAGACCCCACTCCGGGGGCAGATGGCACGGCCACGACTCTCCTTCGGGGTGTCTCCTGTGGCTCTGAGTGCCGAGGCTTTGGCTGGCTCAGGACAGAGGGACCACCCAGCCACCAAAGGCCTCTGGGAGCGTGGAGCCCGGCTGGGGGTCAGGGGAGACAGAGCCCCCTCAGTCTCATGCCTGGCCTCCGTGGCAACTGGCCTGTAAGTTCTGCAGATCACGCTCTTCTAGGTTGAAGTCTTGTAAGTGAGCTGAGCTCGGGTGTCCATTGGTCCTGACTCCCCTCCATGCCCTTGCAGTCCCCAGGCTGCCCCAGCACCCCGTCCCGCCCAGGCCATGTTTCAGCTCTGCTCCCTGAGTCCTGAGCTTCAGTGTCTTCCAAGTGCTTTGTTTTACTGCCCTGGAGGCAGGACCGAGTCTGCTGGCTCAGATAAGCTGGACAGGTCCTGAGCACCTACTGTGTGCCAGGCGGGCCCTGCGTGAGGGGGTGGGAGACCCTGGTGCGCCCACGGTGCTTACCCTCAAAGAGCCTGCGGCACACCCCCTCGGGTGGCCACTAGCGACAGAACGGTAAACAGCGAGGGCTGTGAGGGCGCGGAGGAACTGGGGGCATGGCTGGTGGGAACGTGACATGGGCCGCTGCTGTGCAGATGGATGGGGTCCCTAAAAGTTAGGATTGCCGTGTGATCCGGAATTCCACCTCTTGGTAAGTGCCCAAACGAATGAGAAGCGGGACCCAAGGAGATATTTCTCTACCCATGCTCCCAGCAGCACGATTCCCAGGAGCCAAGCAGTGGGAGCCACACAGTGTCCGTGCGTGGATGAAGAGACGGACAGACCGCAGTCTACACCGAGACGGGGAAGGACATGCTGACACCCGCTACAACATGATGAACCCGGAGGACACTGTGAACAGTGGCAAAAGCAGACACAAAAAGACAAATGCTGTGTGGCTCCACCTCCATGAGGTTCCAGAGTCATCAAATCCGCAGACACATGGCGTCTCTGCATGTGCAAAATTGTAGAATTTTCATGAGGTCCTCCTTGTCTATTTTTTTCTTTTGTCACCTGTGACTTTGCTGTCATACCTCGGGAACCCCTGCCGAACCCAATGCCACAAGGCTCTCCTTCCATGGTCTTCTAGGTCTTATATTTTGGTCTTCAGTCACTATTGAGTTGATGCTTGCATATGGCGTGAGATAAGGGTCCAGCTTCATTCTTTTGCATGTAGGCATCTAGTTTCCCAGCACCTTTTGTTAAAAAGACTGTCCTTTCCTCACTCAGTGGTCCTGGCCCCCTTGTTGAACATCACTTGACCGAACACATGAGGGTTTATTTCTGGGCTCTTCATTCTATTTCTGTGCAGAGGGTACCACTCACATACACTAGGATGCTGTATCAGGCAGGAGAGGTTTGGTTATGCTGCATAACAAGTAACCCCACAATCTCATTGATTTCTAGCAATAAGGATTTCTTTCTTGCTCACCCTGTATGTCCATCCAGGTTGGCTCTGATAGCATCTCTCCAGCCTCCAGACTGACGGAGAAGCCTCTCTCTGGAATACCGTGGTCCCAGAACAGAGGGGAAGGAGAGCAGGGCCACTCCACACTGGCTCCTGAGGTTCCTCAAACTATTTCATTGTCTAAAACATGTCCCATGGCCAAACTTGCAATCAATGGGATGGGAGGTGTAACTCTCCAGAGAGATGTAGCCTCCTGCAAATGTAGGAGGACCCTTGGGAATCATGCACCATGATTAGGCCTCCCTGGAGGGCGCCCCTAGAAGGGGCCCCCACAGGGAGCTGAAAGGGAGGGGAAGCTTCCTGCAGGAAAGAACACGTGGCTGGCCACCAATCAGGCGGGATGAGGCTGCAGGCCAGCACAGCTGTGGAAGGCCATGGGGGCTCCATGTGTAGCAGCAGCAGCTCACATACTTCTCAGACGGAAGCTCTCTGAGTTGGATGTTTGGGGTCTCTAACCGTAAAAGGTCCTGGAAGCCAGTCTCGCTCACCAGAGACCAGGCTTTCCAGTGTGAATCCTTGAAATGGTCTCTGTCCTCTATTAAAACACTGGCCATTTGAGATGAAAGAGGACCTTGGACTTGGAATTGCATCCAATAAACACAATGTCCATCTCTTGCCTGGGGACACCAACTCCAGGTTGGAGCGGTTACTGACCACCCGCTAGGCGTGTGGACGCTCCTCACACTGCAGAAAGCTTGGGCACCCGTGAGCCTCCCATTCCACTCAGAGCGCATCCTTCACCTCTGCCTCACCTCTGCCCTGGCGAAGGGGAGCCTTGCAGGGTTACACTGAGTCCCTGGGTGTACAAGACACTTCTCCAAGGAGGCATCCCTTCTAGAAGCTTCCATTCATTAAGCTGGACAGTATTTCAGACATTAGCCTCTGCGGTTTCATCTTCTGGAAGTTGTCCACTTGTATGCTTTCTCCTACTCGTCTGCAGATTTTCCCCACTGTCTCTTGATTCGCAGCTCCTTGCATAGTCTGGAGATGAATCCCTGGTTCTCCACTTAGCCCAAGTAGTCTGTTGACTTTGTTGATGATGGTCTTCGCAGAAACTATCCTTGTCTTTGCTTTGGTTGGAGCAGATTGTTTCAAAAGTTATCCCAAGGGCGCCTGGGTGGCTCAGTTGGTTAAGCAACTGCCTTCGGCTCAGGTCATGATCCTGGAGTCCCTGGATCGAGTCCCGCATCGGGCTCCCTGCTCAGCAGGGAGCCTGCTTCTGCCTCTGACCCTCCCCCCTCTCATGTGCTCTCATTCTGTCTCAAATAAATAAATAAAATCTTTAAAAAAAAAGTCATCCCAAGCCCCATCTCCTTTCTCAAAGCTTAGCATCTTGATGGACTTGGAGCTCCTGAGAGAAATGCTGACAGGTGGTTTGCTGGCTCGGGTGTTGGGGGACCTCACTGCGTCCTCACACCCATGGGGAGAAACCACCACTCTCCTGTGTGGGGACAGTAGAGGGACTGGCCCACCTGCCCCAACACCAGAGGGGCGGGACCAGGATAGGGCAGACAGTGTGGCCCCCTTTCTTCTCCTGGCTCTAGAATCGAGGTGTTCCCCTCCGCTGCTCTCCTACACAACACATGGAGCCCTCTCTCCTCTGCTGCTGGGATCCAGCACACTGGACCAGACCTCAACCCAACTGAAAGTGGAAAGCAGCCCAGGGTAAGAAAATAGTTTGATCGGTTGCTATGTTCCCATGGGCGGTCCCAGGATGAAGGCCAGGCCTTGGGAGGGCCCACTTCCTGCTGGGAGACTCTCCACAGCCTTCAGTCATGTGCTCTCAGGTCCCTAGCTCCAAGCCTAACAGAGCCTCCTCTCCAACTGAGATGGGACCTACGAAGCACCACCGCCCTCCCCACTGATGAAACGTGCTTCCCAGCAGCAAAGGCAAAAATGGTCCATCAGCCAGTAGAACCTAACCATTTCAAAAATAAGTCCTTCCAAATCCCTAAGCGTTTTCAATCAAGTAGGGTGGCTCCTTTAAGCTCCTTACTTCCTTGAAGCACTTGGGTGGCTCCTTTCTGATTTCAGCTCAGGTCTCAGGGTTGTGAGATCAAGCCAAGTTGGGCTCCACTGCTGAAGATTCTCTCGCCCTAGCCCTCTGCCCCCCACTCACGATGTTCACCCTCTCTCAAAACAAAAGCTTATTTCCTTGACCCAACCTGCAAGGCAACTTGAGTATTTCAAAAAGCTGCCTAACTCAGGTCCATCACTAGAAGCACTTAACCCTTGACTGAGCCAGGGGCACAAAGGTTTTTGAAGGGCAAGTTGGGTCATGTTCACACCACTGGTGACCAGTCCCTTGGTTCAGGAACCCAGTGATTTCATCAACTTTCATGGCCGCTCCACTGAGCTCGTGGAAGAAAAGGAAACCCAAAGTCCTACAACCACCTGCATGTGGAGGTTCGGAACCCACCCCTGTATGGCTCCAAGTGCTTCTTGGCAGCATAGCCTTCCAAGTACCCGAACGGTTATTTGGAGAGCTCCCCTTGCTTGGAGTCTCAGCTCAGGGGCAGCAGCACAGGATTCCCTGTACACAAACCTTCCTCCAGGGGAGGGGCTCCCCAGCTCTCAAACTGTGCCAACCGTTCACCAGACCTGGTTCTTAAAATAGAATCACTTTTCATCTTAAAGAATCCACACCACCCCCCAAATTCAGCCAGGAGTTCTGACCCCAAGCCCCACCCCTGCACTCCCACAACAGACGCCACCGCACGTTACTGCAGCACTTTTATTTCCTCACACGATGACGCGTTGCTGGGGCCTAATGTTCTCACATGACAGTAGAAAACCAAAATTTGTTGTCATCTCTTAAAGAATTGAGAATTGTGTACAAAAACCTTACATAAATTAAAAGGATGAATAAATTTACAGTTGTAAATGCAAACCGTTTTCCAACTCAAGGCAATTAACAACCCACGGTGTTCTGGCAGGAAAACATCGGGTAAGAAAGGAAAAGTGGGTCCTAAGGCTCGGACCTTCCCAACCCTGTTAGACCGGCAAGACAGAAATGACAACGCATTCAGGACTCTTGCCAGCCTCTAGAGAAATCCTGGAATAGGCAGCTCTCAGACATTAATACCCTGCACAGATCAAGAACCTCACGGTCTTGCAGATCCTCCGATCAATGGATTTCTCTTCCATCAACGTGTTCTCAACCTCAGCCACGAACTGACCGAGCCGCATGTGCTAAGGGTTTAAATCAAAGATATGTACAGGGTATTAAACATATACCAAGGGAACAGTTAACTTGGATACAAGGTCAAGATCAGCAACAAGTTCTACAATCCAGTGCTGATATCAGATACAAGCTTCAAGGACAAATTTCTTTTCAAAGGCTTATTCCAGTTTCATGAGGCTAGCATGAGGTGTATACGTTTGCCAGGGCAAACTTATACTCCGGGATTCACTCATGCAGCAGATGCGTAGCATCTGCTCGCAGTCCATTTAGAAGCATTTGCGGTGGACGATGGAGGGGCCTGACTCGTCATACTCTTGCTTGCTGATCCACATCTGCTGGAAGGTGGACAGTGAGGCCAGGATGGAGCCCCCGATCCACACGGAGTATTTGCGTTCAGGAGGAGCAATGATCTGTAAAAACAAGAACGGGGCTGTTAGCTCGTGGCATGGTCTTCACAGTAAGGCCTCGGACCCCCGAGCCCACAGCTGCCCTGGACTCACCTTGATCTTCATTGTGCTGGGCGCCAGAGCTGTGATCTCCTTTTGCATCCTGTCGGCGATGCCGGGGTACATGGTGGTCCCGCCAGACAGCACCGTGTTGGCGTAGAGGTCCTTCCGGATGTCCACGTCACACTTCATGATGGAGTTGAAGGTGGTCTCGTGGATGCCACACGACTCCATTCCTAAGAGACAAAGCTCCCCCTTAGAGGGCACACGCCCTTTTGGAGGCCACAAACAGCACCGCCCTCCCCAGCCTCAGTGGGACCCCTGGCACCCCGCTGCCCCACACCTACCCAGAAAGGAAGGCTGGAAGAGCGCCTCCGGGCAGCGGAACCGCTCGTTGCCGATGGTGATCACCTGCCCGTCGGGCAGCTCGTAGCTCTTCTCCAGGGAGGAGGAGGACGCAGCCGTGGCCATCTCCTGCTCGAAGTCCAGGGCGACGTAGCACAGCTTCTCCTTGATGTCACGCACGATCTCCCGCTCGGCGGTCGTGGTGAAGCTGTAGCCACGCTCCGTGAGGATCTTCATGAGGTAGTCCGTCAGGTCCCGGCCAGCCAGGTCCAGACGCAAGATGGCGTGGGGCAGGGCGTACCCCTCGTAGATGGGCACAGTGTGGGTGACCCCGTCCCCAGAGTCCATGACAATACCAGTGGTGCGGCCAGAGGCGTACAGGGACAGCACAGCCTGGATGGCCACGTACATGGCTGGGGTGTTGAAGGTCTCGAACATGATCTGGAGAAAAGGCAACGGGCTCCTTAGTCCAAGGCAGGGACTCGGAGCCACCCCATGCTCACACACTGCATGCTAGCATGCCACAAATGTGATGTGTAGAGAAAAGAAAAGGTTGCAGGCAGAAACACAAATAAGAAACCTTGAGACTTCAGGGAGGAAATGCCAGGAGAGGAACAGAACCCTGGAAATATCGAAAGAAATACTTGAATTTCAGAAAATAAAGCTGAGCAGAACATGGCTTAACGAAAACAGATGGGCAGTGGTCGCATGGGGCAGCGCTTACCTGGGTCATCTTCTCGCGGTTGGCCTTGGGGTTCAGGGGGGCCTCGGTCAGCAGCACGGGGTGCTCCTCGGGGGCCACGCGCAACTCGTTGTAGAAGGTGTGGTGCCAGATCTTCTCCATGTCGTCCCAGTTGGTGACAATGCCGTGCTCAATGGGGTACTTGAGGGTCAGGATGCCCCGCTTGCTCTGGGCCTCGTCGCCCACGTAGGAGTCCTTCTGGCCCATGCCCACCATCACACCCTGGTGTCGGGGTCGCCCGACGATGGACGGGAATACGGCTCGGGGGGCATCATCCCCAGCAAAACCCGCCTTGCACATGCCGGAGCCATTGTCGATAACGAGCGCGGCGATCTCCTCTTCCATTGCGGTCTGCGTGAAGACCGGTCCGGTCAGACGAGCCCCAGCACCAAGGGTCCGCCTCCCCCCGCCGCCCCCGAGCCCGGCAGGGGAGTAACCGCCCGGAACCGGGCCTTTCTCCGGGCGCCCCCCCCCCTCGCGGGCGGCGGCGCGACCGGGACTCTCCGCACTGCGGTCCGGCCCCGCCCCAGGCGCCCCCCCCCCCCGAGTCACCCCCCCCCCAGTGCGCCCCCCGTGCACCGGCCGTCCACCCCGCCCAGGCCCGGACCCGACGATCCGGGGCCGTGTGGCCGGGCCCCCCAGATAGGAGGCGTGGTGCGGACCTCGGCACCAAGTGCGGGGACCAGCGCCCGGGGCGCGCAGGGCGGCCTCTTACCGGTGGAGGTGGCGGCAGTGGACGCGAAGGACGAGCTGCGGGAGAACGCGGAACGCGGACCGGCTGCGGCGAGTGAGACCGAGCGCGGCCTCCCCCGCCGCTATTTAAGCGAAGCGGGACGCGCGCGCGGGCCGGCGGCGCGCGCGGCCCCAGAACATGTCCATATATGGCGATCTTTCCGAACGCCGGGCGCCCATTGGCTCGCCGGGCCGGGACACGTGGGGCCCCGCGCCCGGCCCCGCCCCCCGCCCGCACCGCCCCCAACGGCCCCGCCCGCGTCGCCCCCGCGCGCTCGGGAGCCCGCGCGCGAGATCCCGCGCGGATCCGCGCGCGGGCAGGGTGGGCGGGTGTCCCCCGGGGGTCGCGGGCCGGGCTGCGGGTCCGACTGGCCAGCCCCGCCCCGGGACTGCTAGGCTGTGGGGGAGGGCCCGGCTGCACCCCGAAACTGCCTGGCCCAGGGCTCGGCCGCGCCCCAAGCCGGGGTGTGTCCCCGCGGCCCGGCCCCACGGGTGGGGGGCTTTGCCCCCGCGCGCCCCCTGCGAGCTGCACCCCGAGGCTCCGCAGAGAGCGTGGGGTGCGAAGGCCGACGCTGGGCTGGGGGAGGGGCGGACGGGGTGTCCCCGCCGGTCGCCCTTGCGGCGCCCTGGGTCCCGCGGCCCAGAGGAGCCCCGTAGAGTCGTGACCTCGTCTCCGTGATGAGGGCTAGGAGCCGCCTGTCCCCCATCGTGGCCAACCACCGCGCAGGTCCCTCCGCCGGAGGAGGGGGCGCCCTGCCTGGGGTCCCTGGCGGTGCAGAGACAGGGGCTTCATTCTAGCCACCGCCGACGCTTCCTGCCTCTCAAACCGCAGGCCTGATTGTCCCCAGGAGCGGGCTCTACTCGGGGTTTGGGGCCATCCCCCCATCCACTGGGGAGGGGCTTTGTTTTGTTTTAAGCTCCTGTGCACATTATAAGGAAACTGAGGCAGGAAAGGGCAGTTTTGACTGTCCGGACGGTCGACTCTCCCCTAGAGTTGGTGGGCACCCTCTGCTTACGATACTAGAGAGAGCCAGGGTGGGAGTGGGACCAGGCCGCCCCGCTGCTGCCCGACCCCGGGTCGCCAACAGGCCGGCCCCGCCCGGCTGCCCTGGGATTGTGTGTCCTCCCAGGTCCGGGGCGTCCCCTTTTCCCCAGGAGCCTGGGCTGGAAGACCAGTCCTCGCTAACAGGGTCCTAGCCGCACCTGCTGGCGCCATGCTTTGGTTATGCCCAGAGGGGAACCAAAGACTACGATTTCTTTGGGCTGATTTGTAAGCTTTTGGAAGTGCTCAGAATGAAACGTCAGAGGAGGCGTGGGGAAGAGCACCAGGCCAAGGGTGGTGGCGGTGGGACCAGGCGAGGGAGGCCAGGGACTCACACAAGGTCCCCGGGGCGCTCAGCTTGACCCGGGCAGGTGTCTGACAGTGGGGGGCGGGGCCAGCCTCCCCTAGAGCCCTGCAAGGTGAGCCGGTGGCCCCGTCTATGGATGAGGACGATGGGCCCAGACGGTAAAGCAGCTGCCCAGCTCGCCTGTGGACTGCAGTCCCCCAGACACCATGGCCTTGTCTATGGCCATCCATGCCTCCAGGACTAGCTGGGTCCCTGACAGTCGCCCCAGGCTTTTCAGGGGCGCGGGGCAAGGCTGCTGTCCGTCAGGTGTGTGCCCAACCTATGGGAGAACCCCGGGCGGGGCCTCCGTAAAACCCATCCATACTCGCGGCCACTCGCGCCCGTGGGCACAATCACGGCCTGAGGACAACCCCAGGTGGGGGTGTCCGTGATGTAAGGATGATTTCCACTTGGGGGTCCCAAAATGTCACACACAGGACACAGGGAAGGGAAGTGCTAAGGTCTCCACATCCTGTGTCCGCCCACTCCACGATTCCACTCGGGCCTCTGACTCCGGCTGGGGGGCACCTGTCTCTCCTCCAACTCCAGCTCCCCCTAGCACTCCTTTGTCTGGCGTGCTTGAAGGGGTAGCCACTTCTGGGAAAAGATGGGGAGGGAGCAGACACCCACAGACCTCTGTCCCCGCCCCCCTTCCTCCCTCCGCACCTTGCAGTCCGCGGGACGCCGGGTGCTCAGCCCCAGGGTCGCGGAGGTGAGTGGGGCGGGGCCCGGGAGCCCGGACCTGCCCCCCCACCCGCGGCGCCGGGCTGCGGGGGAGGGGCGGGCGCTACTTCCTCTTCCGCGGTGTGTCACCGGTGGGGGGGAGGGTGGGCACGGCAAGGTGCGGCCGCAGGTGGGCGGCGGGGGGCGGCGGCACGCGCGGCTTGGTGCGGCCATATTTGGCGATTTCGGCGCCGCGGGAGCCCCGCCCGCCGCCCGGGAAGCCGCGGCCCGGGCAGCCCCGTCCCCGCCCGCCGCCGGCCCTGAGTCACCGGCCGGGCGGGGATGGAAGTAACGGACGGGGGGCGCTGGGCGCGTTCCTCGCCTTATTTAGTCAAGGAGGCCGCCGATTGGCCGGCGGAACAAAGGGGCGGTGGCGGGCGGCCGGGGCGGGGCGGGAGCGGAGGGGGCAGCCGCGGTCCCCCACCCCCACCCCCGGCTCCCCGCGAGCCAGCAGCTCCGCGGCAGGCCTGGCCGCGACAGTGGGGGTGGGGCTGCGTGTGCCCCGCCCCCCCCCGGGTCCGGTGGTCGCAGGAGGTTGGGGGGGTGGATGCGGGGCTAGATGCCTGGCCGGGGAGGAGGGGAGTGACCTTCTGGGAAGCACCACCGGAAGCCAGGGCTACGTGGACGCGGTGGGGCCCGGCTCCAGGTAGCCCTGCGCCCGCTGGCCCGGCGCAGGGGGATGGGGGAGCACCGCCTTCTGCACTGTGATTTTTATGTTTTGCAACTGGGCAGTACGAGGCCTCGCCCAAGGTCACCTCGGGGCTGTGCTCTTGGAAGCTCAGGGCCGTCCCCACCCCGCCCAGAGCGGGAGAGGGCCCGGCGTCCCTGGGGAGGGGACCGCGAGGACGGCAGCAGCCCCTGGCTCCGGCGAGCAGGGAAGCTCTGGGCAGGAGGGAGAGAGTCTGCACTTGCCCTCCTGCCCAGAAGCGGGTGCGTCCTTTCCATCTTGAGGACAAGCTTGGGCCTCAGAGAAATGATGTGATTTTTTTTTTTTTTTCTAGCTCATTGCTGGCTTTAGGGGATTTATTGTGACTTTGCTGCATCTGATTTTATCTCCCATGCATTTAATGGCTGAGAAAATAGCGGGACAGGGAATTGGTATCACCTTGCAGGTAACTGGTGGGGCTGAGAGCGCTCCAGTCCTGGGCACTGCCTGGCCACCCACGCCAGACTGTCATCTCCCTGAGCCTAGGACCTCTGCACCTGGGAGCATGGCCTGCAGCCCACCTGCACCCCACTCCCCGCCCTGCCCCAAACTCACTCTCCCTCACCCCTGCTTGCCTCCCACCTCTAACCACCTCCCAACTAGTCATTACTTGTCAGGCAGACAGGGTAGGTAATGCGCCACTGCTCCTAGCCTTTGCCGCTGCCATTCCACCTGCCTGGAATGCCTTTCCTTCTCCATCCAAATGCAATGTGGGAACCTGAGTTGGATCCTGGAACAGAGGAACCAGTGAGGTCCGAGGAAAGTGTGGAGTTTAATACCAAGTGCCAAAGTTGGTCTCGATGACAGATGAACCACGCCGGGGTAAGTTGTTCCAATAGGGAAACTGAGTGGGGAGCCTACAGCAAAGCTCAGTCGGTCTTTGCCACTTTTCTGTAAATTTTAAATTGTCTCCTAATAAAAACTTCATTTTAGAAAACCCAAGGAAAACCAGTTTTTCTATCCTTAGGTCACTGTCTTATTCTCCTGGTCTGTGGACAGATCAAATACTTGATGATGCTTCTGTCATCTAAAGCCACCTGCAGGGCCCCGGGCAGGCTCCCTCAGGGAGGGGCGGGGGGCAGGCTTGAGCCGTGCTGTCTGTTTCGAACAGTGGTCCCGAGGGCTGCCCTGGTAGGCAAGGCCGGGTTCCTGCTGGCTTGGCCTGCTTGCCTCTGAGTTTCAAGTCCAAGGGCAAGGTCAGAGCCACATACTTCCGTGTCTGGACTAGGGCCCAGCGGGGGCTCGTTCACCCGCCAGCGCTGTGCACACTGCGGTACAGCTGGAAGTGAAGCCTCACGGTGGCTGGCTGGGGATTTGGGCCCATGCACACTGTGCCAGGTGCTGTGGGCTCATCACCACCACTCTGTCCTGCTCCAGGGAGCCCTGGGCCAGGCCTCCGTGCGCTGTCCTCTTCTTGCCGCCTGGGCAGTACCACGAAACTACGCCATGTTACAGGTGGGGCAACAGGCTCGCGGTGTGGGGAGTCAGGTGACACCCGGGCCAGGAGTCCCGCACTACCCCTGTTCTGGCAGAGGAGGGTTCCAGGCTTTTCAAAGACAGGCCCCAGTGGAGTTTCTCTCCCCACCCTGGTGTAGCAGGAGCCAAGGAGGCCCCTAGAAGAGCAGCGGGCTAAGAGTCAGGACCTGGGCTCTGGGCCAGGCTCAGCCCTACGCCAGCTGTGGCCTCCCCATGCCTCAGTTTCCCTAAAGAAGTGGTCTAGTGACATGAAGGTGGTGCGGCCTATCAGAGGCTCTGAGGCTGGTGGTCCTCCTGCACTGGACGACAGGTCTAGGGACAGGAGGCCACGGGGCAGCCTTGTGAATCGCCCCAGCCCCCAACCCCCAGGCCCTCACTGCTGTTCTCCCGGCCTCTGGCTTTGACATCCCAGTGTTCAATTTTTGGTTAAGAGACACTCAGCCCCTCTGTGTGTCAGGCCCAAGATTCCTGGGAGTGGCGGCCTTTGATGGAGCAGTTGGCTCCTCGCTTTGCTTCTGAGGACACATTTCTAGGCCTCGCTTCCCTGGGCCTTAGTAGACACGTTCCCTGTACCACGGGGTGGGGGTGCAGGCCCCGACACAGGGGTCCATCCGGTAGTGCCCAGTCTGTCTGCTCCTCACCTTTGCTGCACACACTGCCAAGAATGACTGTGTCTCGGATGCAGCATGGGCCCCCCCCACAGCTGCCTCCCCCAGAGGTCACCACTCTTGTCCAGGCAGAGTTCTTACCCTCGGTGAGTTGCACCCACAATCTGCAACGGCGAACCAAGGATTAAACCCAGGAGTCCAGGCTTCCAGCTTCTTCACAACATGGTCCCACCTCTGCACGTGGCCAAAGCCACAAACTGGGGTGCCAGCCGGCCTGGCAACAGCATACCTGCCCTGCTGTCTTTCCAGCCCAGCTGCCTGCCTCCTACTTCCCCACGATTAATGTTGCCAGTCAGGTCGCCCTGCTCCTGCTGCCAGAAGCTCTGGTGGTGGGCTCTGCCTGACCCCACCCTTCACTTACTGCATCTCTTGCTCACTGCCCTCCCAACCCCAAGCTAGCACCTGGCTGTTGCTCTGCCAGAAAAATTCTTCCAGTTGGGCTGCCTCTTCCCTGCAGGCCTCCAGGCCCTGCACTGGCCTCAGGTCCAGGCTCCCCACCTCCTACCTGAATAGTGGTTATTCACTGTTTGTCCCCACCCTCTGCCCCAGAGTGTAGGTTCCCAGGGCACAATGGTGAAGCTGGTGTTCCCTGTGACTGGAATAGTGCCTGGCACCTACAGGGCAGCAGAGAGCATGAAGGGAGGGAGGCCGAAGGAATGAAGAGGGAGGGGCTCCCAGCCCCGGAGGGACCTTCCTTGAGGGGCTGGCCCTGCGGCCCCCCTACCCTGACTCCAGTGTGCAAAAAGGCGGACGTGTCTTGGGCTGAGAAGGAAGGGAGCCCCAAGGTCTGACTGCCCCCTGGGACCCTGTCCCCGCACCTCCCTCCCCCGGCGCTGGTTGGCTCTCGGGGCTGCAGGGCACTGAGGTGGTGGGGCAAGGCACAGAGAAGGTTCAGGCTAACCCCGTACCTCCCGCTCGGGCCCCGGATTTTGGGGAGCGCGCCCGGCCGGCCGAGCTCTCCTGACTTAGACTAGGTCAGGGCCCCGCGCGGCAGGTGTCCCCACCCCCAGGACGCCTGGCGCCACTCCGAGGACTAGGAGGCGGATCAGGGCGGGAACACGGGCGGAGGACGCTGCTCGGGCGCTCCGTCCTCCCCGCCACTGTCCCGAGGCCTGGCAGAGTGGGAGGAGGCAGGGCCAGGCTGGGGTCGAGCCGGGGCTCCGGACCGGTCACCGGGTCTTTCGCAGCGCCCTCCTTCCTCCGCCCGGCTTCCCGGGAAAAGTCCGCGGCCCTCCGGGGGCGGGTCCGGCGAGGGGCGGGCGTGGCTACGCTCGGCCCCGCCCACCCCGCCGTGGGCTGGGTGCGGGCCCGGGAGCGTGGGTCGGCTGCGGCGGGGCGCGGAGGAACCCCCGGTGGGTGGGCCTCCGGGCGCTCGCTCACAGACCGCGCCCGGGGCCACGTGTCCCTGTTTGGTCACGGGGCGGTGCCCGGGCCACAAGTCCTCGCGCCCCCCCTTCCCCCGCCCAGCAGGAGCTGGGTCCGGGCTCTAGCTTTGCCCGCGCCCTTTGAGGTCAGCGCTAGTGACCTCGGACGGAAAACCCGCGGGCGGCCGAGCGCGGAAGAGGCTACCCCAGAGGCGGCGCAAACTGAGGCCGGAGACCTGGGGCGCCCTGACCTGTCCGGATCTGCCCGGTCTCCGGGGATGCGAGCAGAGCCGGCCACATGGCGGCCCTGCCACCCGCAGCCCTTCTGCTCTCCCTCTGTTAGCTGCTTTCAGACCCGGCACCGGAGCCCCTTCCCCCCACCGCACCCCCATCTCCTCCGCCTCGGTGGGGTGCGGGCAGGCGCGGCACCCTGGCCCCTAGGGACTCAGCACGCACCTCCCCGGGTGGGGCACGGGTGGGGCACGGGCTGGGCACGGGGACACGCCCCAGGGCCAGCGAGCTTGAACGCCTGGGCCAGGAGATGGCGCCCGGCTCCGAGACGGGCCCGGTGCTATGCCCAGGTGGGCCGCCAGGTGGGACCCGCTAGCGGGGCTGGGCGCCTGGGGCTGGGCGAGCAGTCCGGGCTGCACCTGTGTGTGCCGGAGAGACACCCCCCCCCCACAGCCATTGACGGGGCTGGGGAGGCGCCCGGCACTGCCGGCCAGCCCCTGAGTCACTGCCGCCAGAGAGTGATGGGAGTGGCCGCTGACCTCAGCCATTGCTGACGCAGGGACAGAGGGTGCGATTGGGGTCAGTGGGCACCCGGGCCACGGAAGAGGGGAGGGCCAGGGCCTCCACTCAGCCAGACGGGACCAGCCCACCGTGACGCCCAGGCACCTTCGGTCCACCCCAAAGCCCGGGGGACCTGGACCTGACGTGCATCCGTTGAATACACAGGGCTGGGGCCCAGGGGATGGGGATGTGGGCGTCCCAGCTGCCATGCGCAGTCTGCTTCCTGGGCAGCTCAGTTATTTCCACAGCTAGCCCCCCCGCCCCAGGCAGAGGGCATTGATAACCAATTCAGAGAGAAGGAGAGGGGGCCCCTAGGCTGAGGCAGGTTCCAGGTCACACAGCAGGAAAGGCGGAGCCAGGATTGCAGCCACCGACTCTAAAGCCAGCTCCTTACTCACCCCACTGACTATGGGAGGCTGGTGGGGGAGGACAAGGGGGCGTGAGCTGATTCCACTTCTCCAGGGGCAGTCCCAGGGCTGTGAGCTGCAGGGCCACCCCAGGAAGTTGGGAGCGGGCACTGGAGTGCCACACCAGGGCAGTGGGGAGCCACAGAATGCCCTGGGGTGGGGTAGGGTGGGGGCGCAGAGGTGGGCCTGAACGTGGAGTGGCGGGGGGCCAAGGCAGCCAGGCTGGGCTCAAGTCCTTCTGGGCGAAGGACAGACGATGCTCTTGCGCAGTCGGAGGCCAATCCGCCTCCCTGGCTGACAGGTGGGTTGGCCCCAGCAGGTGTGTCCATAGGGGACTGTGGGAGTGAATCGTTGCTTGGAGCGCCCCCCAGGAGCGGCCCCTCCCCGTAAGCATCCGGAGTGAATCTGCCACTGTGCTGTGCCGAGCACCTTCCCTGACCCCTCCCGCCAGGCCCCACTTGACACGGGGCTGGGTTGAGTTTGGTGGGCCACCCAGCTGGGGAGGGGCAGGCAGGGCCCTGTAAGTATGGTTTCGGGTTTGCGCATCTGCACACCTGAATTACCCTACCTGGGGAGGGTAGTTTGGGGAGGGAGGGAACGCCATGCTGGAAGCGTGCCCTTGGGCTTTGAAGGCCTGACCCCCTGTCTCTTCTTAGACTGTTTTGGGGAAATGGGTATCATTGGAATCCTGACCCAGTACCCAGGATTGTTTCATGTTTCTCTGTGAGGTTTTAGG
Organism: Leptonychotes weddellii; assembly: GCF_054177405.1. Lineage (NCBI taxonomy): Eukaryota > Metazoa > Chordata > Mammalia > Carnivora > Phocidae > Leptonychotes > Leptonychotes weddellii. Next base: position 1,247,047 of record NC_138383.1, on the reverse strand, counting down.
CCTTTCTCTTCATTTCTGCTGCAGTGACATTTCTGGCTGTGCTCTTGGTGAAGTCCCCTTGTTGTCCCGGCCACTTCCAGCCCCTGGGCACACAGTGGCCTTCAGCTCTTGGGAAATTTCTTGCATTCTTTCTTTCACAGTTTCTTTCCTGTTTTGTTTTGTTTTGTTTTTAATTTTTTTCTTTCTTTCTTTTTTTTTTTTTAAAGATTTTATTTATTTATTTGACAGAGAGAGAGTTCACAAGCAGGGGGAGAGGCAGAGGAAGAGGGAGAAGCAGGCTCCCGGCTGAGCAGGGAGCCCGATGCGGGGCTCGATCCCAGGACCCCAGGATCATGACCTGAGCCGAAGGCAGCCGCTTAACCGACTGAGCCACCCAGGTGCCCCAATTTTTTTAAAATTTTTTTCCTTTGGGATTTCTGATAATGGGGTGTCCTATCTCTTCCACAAGACCTTTAATACTGTTACTGTTTCTTTGATCTGTTTTTCCCCCAGCTTTCTGGGATATTTCTTTGACTTCTTCTGACCCTGCAATGGAATTTTTTTTATCCCAGTTATTATAGTTTCTAACCCTTTTGTTTTGGGATAATTTCAAACTTACTAACTTTCTAACATTTACCACACTTGCCTTATTGTTCTTTTTATCTGTCTTTTCATGTCTGAACCGTTTGGGAGTTGGTCTCAGACATTCTGCCCTCTAGCCTTCACATCTCAGCGCGTTTTTCCTGAGAACAGGGGCGTTGTCCTACCCAACGACAGCGCCGTGGCCCACGTGCGGCCGTGGACAGGCCGCTGCTCATCTCCTCTGTATCTCCAACAGCAGTTGCCCCCACTTAGTCCTGTGTCATCCAGGCGTCATGAACCGTCCCCTGCTACATCCCCTAGGCTGCTCTCTCACTTGCCCACCACTCAGAGCAGCACCTAGGCGTGTGCGGGTTTTCCCGGGAAGCAGACCAGCACCGAGGCCTCAGGCTGGTGCTTGGCGCTGTCCCCCCCCAAACCCCCCCTCCGGGGGCCGTCCAACAAAGGAAGGTGAGCACATGCACAGCCTTTTCCGCTGTAGGACGAGGAAACGCTCCATTCCTGTTTTGTCCCAGAAGTCCCTTTTGGATCTCTAGCGAGGTTTCAGGCACACAGTAGGTACTTAGTATGTGCCCGTGATGGTTGGCGTGAGGGGTCTGGTTCCGTCGTGCCGGGCTGCGCCCCTGCGCACAGCTGCGGTGCACGTGTGTGCACGGTTGCACGGGAAGGCTGGGGTGCGCAGAGGCGGCCCCGGTGACCTGCAGAGGTGGGGCTCCCGACTGTCCGCGCTGGGTGTGTCTTGAAGCCCAGGTGGACAGTAAACAGCCATCTAGTTTCTTGGAGTTGATCTGGTCCGGCTTCTGAGCCCCGTGCTGCCAGGGACTTACTCTGACACATTCTTGTGAATGCTCCCCTCTTGTTCTAGAAATATGCAAAGGTCCTGGGGTTTGGGTGTTGGACGACCGCACTGGGAGGGGCTTCCCCTCCCAGCCAGCAGCTTCCCTTCAAGGGCACGGGGGAGGGCCACGCAGGAGGGGAGTCCACGAAAACCAGTATTTCATGAGCTGTCCTGCCTTCAGGAGGGGTGGGGGATGGGAGTGGGGCTGGGGATGGTGAGGGAAGGGAGGGGTCTTGGGGGATCCGGATGGTGGGGAAGGGGAGAGGGGGTGGGTGCATTTTCATGGGAAGCAGGCGGTGTGAGATGCGGAGCCGCCTCCCCACACTCTTCACTCCAACACTGCCCTCTCCCTCCTGCCTTGCAGAAGGGGGCCTGTCACCCTAAACCGCCTGCAAACCTCCAGTAAACCAACCCAGGCCCCGCCTGCCCATGTAAGTGGAACTTCAGAGTGGCCGAGCTCCGCCATGAAAAAATCATGAGGCAGCCAAGCCCTGGGCCTGTTTTCAGGAACAATGCAGGAGGCTGGGCCCTGGGCGCTGGCCAAGCTGGGCCCCAGGAACCGACGCTGGGCCTGGGAGCAGGGGAATCAGGGCCTTGGGGCCAGGCCCAGCAGTGCCTGGGCCCGCAGGAAAGCCCTGGCCTCGCCCTGGGGGCAGAGGCCCAGAAGGGGGCCGGCCAGAGTGGCCTGGCCCTGGGAGGGCACAGTGCCTGGGGCCGAGGGGGACAGGAAAGTGGGGCGGGGCCTTGGGGGTTTCCTCTGTGTGGAGTAATTCCCAGAGACTCGCTGGCCTGTGGGGAAGGAGGGGCACAGCGGGCATTGCTCAAGCAGGGGGCCAGGACCTGGGTCTGGGACAGGTGTGGCCCCAGGGGGGTCCCTCCGTCCTGGGCCATTGCCAGGCCAGCCCGAGTGGGGAGCCACTCCCTCCCCCAGCCGGCACGCACGTGGGGCCCATGCCAGCTCACACCACCAGCAGCCGTGGTGCTCGGGCATCCAGCCTGGTACACGCGCCAGTCGCCATGGCAGCACGCAGCGTGCTGGGCAGGAGGCCAGGCTGGGCGTAGCATCCAAGGCCAGCGGTCTAGATATGCAGGACTGGGAGTCCTTTCCCTGGTAGCCCCCCCAGGGGCCTGGCCGGGGCCGGGGGGGGGGGGCTGCAAGTGGCCAGGCCCGCCCATCCCCCAGCATCCCAGGGAAGGAACAGTTTCCTGAGAGCTCCAGGGCAGATGCCGGGGGGCTGGGGGCTTCAGGGCCCTCTCTGCTCCTGACCTCAGCCTGGACCTCACTAAAACAGGCGGGAGGCCAAGGATCTGCCCCACCCTTGGCTGCTGGGAGCTTCCGAGAGCTGGAGCGACCCTTGCCTTCCAGGCCCAGCTCCAGACAGCTGGGTCCATCGGCGGCTGGCCACTCCCCGAAGTGGGGGTCCAGAGGTGCTGCTCACCCGGATGGCCTCTCAGTGCCCAGGAGGGAAAGTTACGCATGTTGAAGTGGGTGCGTCAGGCAGCCTGACACCTGTCCTCAGGCCTTGTCCAGTGGTGGCAGACGACGGCCCAGGGTGATGCACACACACAGGTACACACTCCGTCCCCCAGGAGGGCAGGTCCAGAGGTGAGTGGGCCAGGTGACTCTGGATGCCCCCGAGGGCATCCTGGACGGGCCGTAGGCCTCGTGAGCCCCTTGTGGGTGGCCGTGTGGACCCCCTCGGGCAGGGGACACGTGTGTCCCTGAGGACACAGCCCGCCACAGGCTCTCACAAGTAGCCCCTGACACGGTTCCCTTGTGCTGTACACAACCTGACCGCCATGCTGGGTGGCCATGAGCACGTTAGGGCTGGGAACCAGGGAAGCTTTTCCAGGACCAGGGCCGGTCCAGCCACTGACCACGCTCCCTCTGCCCTGCCCCGCCCGTGTGCACCTTCACACGCACGCCCACAGCAGCATGCACTCTGCCTCACCTCCCTGCAGAGGCTCAGTGCATCACACCGGACGTTCCTAGTACCTGCTGTGCGCCAGGGCCTTACCGGGGATCCAGACGTGGCCCCTAGCAGGCATCGGGCTCAGGGCTTGGGTCCTGGGAGGTGTGGGGGGCAATCCATGCAACCCCCCTCCCTCCAAGGAAGCCTGGGCTGGGAGGCCCACCTCTCAGAGTCCCTTGGGGCCTGAGAGGCTCCCCCCTCAGCTCACACTGCGAGTCAGTGCCAGGCAGCCCCACACCAGGCCTGCCCAGAACCGAGAGATCACAGCCACTTCTGGCTCTGCCAGCAAGAGACTTCCTGGAGCCAGGCCCACTTAGCGCCTGGCAGCTGGGCTTCCTCCCACTGGGCACGGGATGCCCATGAGCACCCTGCTGGTGCCAGTCCGTGCTAATGAGGCCTTCACGCCAATCGGGCATCCCGGGCTCCTTCGGAGCCTGGGTGGGAGTTGGGGGGACCGTGGGCACAGCTGTCCCGCAGACCCCCCGTGCACGAGGAACTGAGCAGTGCCACTGAGCACCTGCTCCGTGGGTGTTCCTGCAACCCTGGGAGGTGGCAGAGTGAGATCTAGCGAGAAACAGCTGTCAGCATCGTGGCTCATACCCCCAAACCAGGGGCATGTGCCTGGCATCGAGGCTCGGCCTGGGCCCCTGGGACTTGGAGGATCTAATAAGGGCATCCTCCGTGGGGAGGGGGTGCTACCCCAGACCACATCTCCCTGCCAGTGGGCGCCTGGCACGCAGCCCAGCGGGGCACACACTCGATGCCCCATCAACGTGTGGGGGTCACAGAGATGGGCAGTGCTAGCTGTCGGGGAGCGCTGGACCAGCCCCACTGACCACCCCGCAGCACACACTGTGCTGTTGGGGGGACCGGTGCCCAGGTGTGTCTCCCAGAATCCCCCTCCGGCCCTCAGTGTCTCCCTGTGCCTGGCAGGGCTGCTGCCCAGGGCTCAGAGAATGGAGGAAGGACTCCTGATCTTGTCTGCCCTGCCCACCCCCGGGGCCTGCACATGCCCAGCCCAAGGCCCTTGCACTCGGCTGGACCCCCACAGCATGGGGCCCTGTCACGGCCTCCAGAGGGGCGGAGCGGAGCTGCCTGCGGCATCAAGGGCCACGAGGCTGTGGCTGGAAATGCCCGGGCCCCGAGCCCATTCCCCGAGGGAAGCCTGAGGGTCACACGCTGCGATGAGGAAGAGGACACCGAGGCTGGCCCAGGCCCAGGCCGGGCAGCTCTGGTTTCACTACTTGGCTCCCAGCCCCTGAGGCAGGTGCAGGAGACAGACGGGCAGGGTGCGGCTGAGCAGGCCCCTTGCGGGTCCCCGAAGACGGCCCCCTTGGGCTCAGCGGGGAGGGAGTCTAGCCCGGTGGTCCCAGTGGCGGGGGCTGGGAGGTGCTGGGGTCAGGGTTGGCCAGCTTCCAGCCTCTCCTAGCCTGCTGGCCACATCCCTCTGCTGAGAGGGCTCTGCCCCACAAACCCCCTGGACCAGACCCTGTAAAGACGTTGCAAGTCAGGCCAGTCGCCCCAGGAACATGAACAGCAGTTAGGGGTCCCGGGGCCCACGCAGCAAGGCTGGCTTCACCCTAGCTCACCCAGGAAGGGGGAGCAGCCTCGTGGGCTCCTTGAGGTGCTTACGGCACAGGGCTCAGCCCGAGGCCCGGTCCTCTGACCCTGGGTCCGACAGCCCGCCGCCTTCAGGATGGCCCCTGCCCACACTCTCGTGTCACTTTCCAGCTACGTGGTCCTCCAGGCGGTCCAGGGGCCCTCTCCCGGTCCCACAGAGCCAGGCCGCCTGGCCTGATGTGAGTGCGACCCTGGCTCGGGCCAGGGTACCACGGGCGCCAGGATGGGGGCGTCTGGGCACACCTAGACGCTCCCTGGCACCGCGACCCCTGGCTGCCACGTTCCTAGCCCAGGCCACCCTGGGGGAGGTGTCGGGCCCAGGGCTGCAGGCTGCAGCCGAGCGGGACGGTATGGGACTCCAGCTCTGGGCTGCCTGAGTTGGGGGACCTTGCCGGGCTCCTGGCACCAGGAATCAGAGAAGCAGTAACTGGATCTGGCCGAGGATCTGGCGGCCGCTGAGGGTGGAGGGCTGCGATCGGGTTGCGGCCTCGCTGAGTTTTCCACCAGGCAGCTTTCTCTACATTGGGAAGGAGCCGGGCTGGGCTGGTGAGTCTGTGCAGTGGGTCTGGGGGCCCTGACGCGGGGGACAACCAGGAGAAAGCCCAAGAGGCGCAGGGGCCAGGAGGCGGGGCCCGGGGCTTGGGCTGTAGGCCTGGGCAGCCGCCAGTGAGTACGGGGAGGTGGTCAGCCCGCGGCAGGCGGAGCTCTCCACCCCTGCAGGCCCTGGGGCTCCGGCCGCTGGGGCAGTCCACGAGTGGCTGAAATCCAAGCTGGGGTAACACAAGGCAGCCGCTGTCCCTAAGCCGGCACAGCCCTGATCCGCCCCCCGCCCGCCCTCCGCCGCCCGCGGGCCTGCAGCCACTGGTCAGAGGGCAGCAGGTCCATGACGCCGGCCGGGCCTCTGGGGGACCTCGGGGGCCGTGAGCACGCGGAGAGAGCCTCCCAGGCCCCTCGTGGGGCGCTGGGCCGGCCCTGAGGATGCCCACCAACGGCCTGCACCAGGTGCTGAAGATCCAGTTTGGCCTCGTCAACGACGCTGACCGCTACCTGACGGCCGAGAGCTTCGGCTTCAAGGTCAACGCCTCGGCACCCAGCCTCAAGAGGAAGCAGACGTGGGTGCTGGAGCCCGACCCGGGGCAGGGCGCCGCCGTGCTGCTCCGCAGCCGCCACCTGGGCCGCTACCTGTCCGCGCAGGAGGACGGGCGCGTGGCCTGCGAGGCGGAGCGGCCGGGCCCTGACTGCCGCTTCCTGGTGCTGCCGCAGGCCGACGGGCGCTGGGCGCTGCAGTCCGAGCCGCACGGCCGCTTCTTCGGCGGCACCGAGGACCGGCTGTCCTGCTTCGCCACGGCCATCTCCCCGGCCGAGCTGTGGACCGTCCACCTGGCCATCCACCCGCAGGCGCACCTGTTGAGCGTGAGCCGCCGGCGTTACGTGCACCTGAGCCCGCAGGAGGACGAGATGGCGGCCGACAGCGACACGCCCTGGGGCGTGGGCGCGCTCGTCACCCTCACCTTCCAGGACGGGCAGTACTGCCTCCGGGCCTGTGACGGCCGCTATCTGCGCAGCGACGGCCGCCTCGTGGGGGGGCCCGAGCCCCACGCCCGCTACACGCTCGGGGTCAAGGCGGGCAAGCTGGCCTTCAAGGACCGCGACGGCCGCTACCTGGCGCCCGGGGGGCCCGCCGGCACGCTCAGGGCGGGCCGCAGCGCGCGGCCGGGCAAGGACGAGCTCTTCGACCTGGAGGAGAGTCACCCGCAGGTGGTCCTGGTGGCCGCCAACCACCGCTACGTGTCCGTGCGGCAAGGTAACGTGGGCGCGGGGGGCCGGCCACGCCGACCTCGGTCCGGGCGCTCGCCTGGGGGAGTGGCAGAGGGCTGCTGGCTTCAGAGTCAGGAGGAGGGGTCCTTCTCAGGACCACTGAGCCCACGGTGCGCTGGACAGCCGCGCCCAGGCCCGCGGCCGTGAGGGGCAGGAGGGCAGGTCCCGCCCACGCTGGGCTGGCCCCCCACTCCCTGCCCCTCCCCTTCTCTTCTACTGCTCCGTTTTCTGAGCTCTACAGGAAATGGGGGAGGGGCCAAGGACAGGACAAGGAGCCATCAGTGGGCAGGGCCCTTGTGCCCACTGCCCGTGCCTCACCAGTGGGGATCCTCATCCAACCCAGGAGTGGCATGTGGAGGGACCTTGGGGTCCCTCCAGTCTGGGGGCCTCCCCCGGGGCCCGGGCTTCTTGGTGGAAGGCACGGTCTCTGCCGGGTGGGTGCAGCCTGGCTCCCCGTCAATCCTGGAGCATTGGCCACCTGCCTGGTGTGACCAGTGGGCCTTTGCACATGCGATCACACGTCTGTGAGGTGAACCCGGGCAATGCCTGCTTCCCGGAGACGAAGCTGAGGTCCCAGAGTGGCCCCTAGCCGGGCCCAGGCCAGCAGTTGCCACTGCCTCCTACTTGGGCTCCTGGGTCTGTGCCCCCAGGAGTGGCCAGGCACGCCCTGACCTGGCTCACTGCCACCCTCCAGTCCCGCTGGCCGAGGCCCAGCCGCGAGCACTCCGGAGGGACCCCTGCCCCGCCTGGAGTCCGGGTTCCCAAGGCCAGTTGTGCACCGCGATGGGCACTCCACAAACACCTCCTGCACGCCGCTCTGGAACGTGGCCAGGTCCTGCGGCACGACGGACAATCAGCCCTGTCCTTCCCGGCACGGGCCCTGCAGTCTGGCCTGTGGGAAGCCCCCATGGTTGGTTTGTCCACTGTGTGAACCGCGTCCTCTGTGAGGCAGGGGAGGTGCTGGACACAAGGGCGCTTGGACGGGCTCGGGTGGCGAGCAAGGCTGCGGTGCCGCTGGTAGGGGTGACAGAGACCGTGCTGGTGGGACGGGTGAGGGACGGCCCCGTACGTACTCTTCTTCCTTCCCTGGACCCCCTGCATCTGACTGTCACGGGGGCATCCCCGACAAAGGACGGGATCTGCCTTCCCCTGTAGAAGCCAGAGGGACCCCACATTCGCCTGCTCACTTCCTTTGCAATAACCCTAGGGCATGGGACCTGCCCCCAGAGGTTCAGTGTTGACTGGGCAGCAAGTGGTTGAGGAAGCAGGATGTGACAGGATGTCCCTGTCAGTCCAGGGGAGGAGGCAGCTGGAGCTGCGGGTTCTGCCGAGTGCTGGTGCCTTGATCCCAATAATTTTGCTGGCCAGGCAGCCCCCAAACCTGTCTTCTTCCGCATGGGGTGTCTGGGAGCACCCTGGCTGGCCTTCAGTGACACAGTGGAGCTCACAGAACGGTCCCCAGTGGCTCAAGCCACGAGGACGTCACCTCACATAAACGAAGTCTGGAGGCACGGGGGTGGTGGGGTCCCAGGCAGGACACCATCGCTGGCTCAGTGGCGTCTTCAAACCCTTCACTCTCTCCTCCTTGTGGAGCTGCTCACGGGGGACAGCTCTGACCTCGGGCTGGTGGCCTCGTGGTCACAGGATGGCTCTGCTATTCCAGCTGCGTGAGTTGGAAGCCCCTTGGCCGCAGTCTGTCTGGAGGGCGTGTGAGGGGCGATGCTGGGGATGCCGGTGGGGTCGGCCTCAGAGGGGCCGCGGTGCAGGTGTGTAGCCTGACTCGGGAGCCCTCTCCTCCTCCTGCCCTCAGCACCTGCGGGGACGGGTCTCCCACCTCCTTGGTCTGTTTGTGTCACCTTCTCCACGAGCCATCCCAGTCAAGGCCCACGGCACCCACGGGCATTGGACAAACTGTCTTTGTTGTCTGAGTTGTTAACTGATCACATGCCCGAAGCATCAGGTGCTCACTTAGTTCAGTGCTGCCGACGGGACGGCGGGGATGGTGGGGATTTATGCAAGAAGGGACACAGATCCCTATCTGGGCAGCTTTGGAGGGAGCAGCCTTGGGAGCTGGTAAAGGACGGCAGGTTTCACCCTCTCCAGCATAGGCCCTCCTGGTGCCCACCCTACCTTCCTGGGGACGGGGCTGGACAGGATCTGGCCCCGACCCTCAGGCCCCCATTTCCTCCCGCTCCACCAGCTGGACATGCTGGAGCCTGGCCTCTTCGGGGAGCTCCGTGATCTGCCACATCACTGGAAACAGGAGCGTGGTTTATGGGAAGATACTAGAGAGATGCCAGTGCCTGCCCCCTGCTCCCCACCCTGGGCATGGATGCCCCCAGTTCCCCCCTTCCAGGAACCCCAGGCAGAGCCCCAGACAGCCTTGCCCTCCCTCAGGACTCCCAGGAGACCACACACGTGAAAAGGGGGCTGGGGAGGGAACAGTGGATCGGCCTCTACTCTGTGCCCAGGATTGGACCCCAGGCCCCAGCTGTGCCCTGGGCCATGGCTTGGGGAAGAAGAAGGACCCCACTGTGCCCACCCAGTGGTTTAGGATTAAGTTATAAATAGAGGCTGGTGTAAGTCCTGGGTCGAAAGGGCAGCAGCAAGCAGATTACCTGATGATTAGCAGAGGCAAGGGATTTGCTGGCACGGAAGGTCTGGCTCCTGGGGCTGTGGTAGGAGCTAGGCCAAGGAACTTTAGGGAACTGGATGTAGGGGTCTGCAGTGTTCCCACGTGGCCATGGGCACCGCCTCCTACCCTCTGAGAAGTGCCTTCCAAATCTTAACTCCAAAGGGTTCTAGATGAGAACCCCTCTGCCTTCAGGATTTTCCCAAGAGCATGCTTTTCCCCATCTTTCTGCTCCCCACCCCCCACCCAGGGAGAGGCGCGAGGGGCTTCCCATATCCTCCCTCCAGGGGTCAACGTCTCAGCCAACCAAGACGAAGAACTGCATCATGAGACCTTCCTGATGCAAATTGACCAGGAGACAAAGAAGTGCACCTTCTATTCCAGCACCGGGGGCTACTGGACCCTCGTCAACCATGGGGGCATCCATGCCACAGCCACACAGGTGTGAGTGCACCATCCCCATCTCCATCACCACCCCCATGCCTCCTCCACCATCTCCACCATCACCACCATGCTCACCATCACCACCACGATCACCACCTCCCTGCCTCCTCCATCTCCACCATCACCACCACGATCACCACCTCCATGCCTCCTCCATCTCCACCATCATCACCATGCTCACCATCACCACCACGATCACCACCTCCCTGCCTCCTCCATCTCCACCATCACCACCACGATCACCACCTCCATGCCTCCTCCATCTCCACCATCACCACCATGCTCACCATCACCACCACGATCACCACCTCCCTGCCTCCTCCACCACTTCCACCATCACCACCATGCTCACCATCACCACCATGATCACCACCTCCATGCCTCCTCCTCCATCTCCACCATCACCACCATCACCTCCACGACCACCACCACCGCCACCTCATCACCACCTCCATCTGCACCAGCACCTCCACCATGAGGACCACTGTAGCAGCCCAGCCAAGAAAGAATGCCCACTGGGGTGAGGGGCGGCTCTTAATGGTGGTGGGTGTGTCAGTGGAAGGCAGGTACCCACTTCTCCCCCTGGGGGTTGGTGCTGGGCCTGAGGGAGATGAGAAAGCCTGACCCTGAGCTCCCCCACGTCTTGCTGCTCTGAGGGGACTTTACCCTGACCTTCCCAGTTCTGCCAACACCATGTTTGAGGTGGAGTGGCGTGGCCGGCGGGTGGCCCTCAAGGCCAGTAACGGGCGCTATGTGTGCATGAAGAAGAATGGACAGCTGGCGGCCACCAGCGACTTTGTGGGTGAGCACTCCTCACCAGTTCCAGGGAACTGGGGCCGGGCCCTCTGCCCACAGACCCCTGTCACCTAAGAATCAGCCCCTCCTCCCTGTACAACTGCCCAGGTGGCCCTTGGCATGAGTCACACTTGCTGGTCAAGATAATCACTGTGGACATCAAGGAGCAGTCACAGCCCAGAACTTGCTTGTCTCCACTGTATATTTGGGGAACCTGGGGCTTGGTGGCAGCAGGCCTCTTGCCAAGGTCACAGGAGGCCACGGCAAGGGCAGATATGGGCCCCCTCTGCCCCCGGGCCCCACCCATCCCCGGAAGGCACCAGAAGGCAGTGGGCAGGCAGCGGCCCCTCAGCCCCTACGCCCCGCCAGGTGAGGACGAGGAGTTCACTCTCAAGCTCATCAACCGGCCCATCCTCGTGCTGCGGGGCCTGGACGGCTTCATCTGCCACCGCCGTGGCTCCAACCAGCTGGACACCAACCGCTCCGTCTACGAGGTCTTCCATCTGAGCTTCAGCGACGGCGCCTACCAAATCCGAGGTGCGGACGGGAGTGCGGGGCGCAGGGCAGGGGGCTTCTGCGCGGAGGGGAGCGCGGGGCGGGGGGCCTGGGGGGCCGGGCGGCCCCCCGCCGACCCCGGCCCGCCCCCAGGCCGCGGCGGCGGGTTCTGGAACACCGGCAGCCACGGCAGCGTGTGCAGCGACGGCGAGCGCGCCGAGGACTTCCTCTTCGAGTTCCGCGAGCGCGGACGCCTGGCCATCCGCGCGGGGAGCGGCAAGTACCTGCGCGGAGGCGCCTCCGGGCTGCTGCGCGCGGACGCGGACACGCCGGCCGGGGTCGCGCTCTGGGAGTACTGAGCGGGTGGCGCGCCCGTCCCCCCATTAAACCGTGTCTGTGACGCAGCGGCTGGCGGGCTCCGTGGCGCCGCTCGCGCGGGGAGGGCCAGCGCCTCTGCCCCGGGGGTCCCGGCCGTGGCCCTCCACCTCCCCATCCCTCAGCGCAGGACACCCAGCGCAGGCGAGCGTGGCCGGGAGGCGGGTCCAGCGGGCGGACACCCCCGCCCCACCCCGTCCCTTCCTGGGCAGGGGCACCCCGGCACCCCCTGGGCCCCGCCCCCGCCCTGTGCGGGCGCCACACAGCTGCTCCCGGAGACCGAGCGGAACTGGGGTGGGGGGAGCCGCTCACAGGGTCTGGGGGTGACGTACCCCCCATGGCTCTCCTCCCCAGGGGCAGGGTCTTAGGGAATCCCCCGCGCACCTGAGGCGAAAGCGACCCCACCCCTCCCAAACACGGTGTGAGTGGCCAACCCCGGGGAGAAGGCCCCTCTCAGCCCAGACAGGAGGCTCCAGGTCTCCCACTCCCACCCCACGCGTGGCTCTCACCCCCCCAGCCGCAGACCCCGGAGAGCCCCCACCCACCTTGCCCCAAGCAGGCTGGATGCCAAGATAAGGTCTGTGGTCCACCAGCTGGCATCCAGGCACTCCCAGCCCCCAAAGACCCCCACCCAGGCCAGTGCCTCTTGGCTGGGCTGGGTGACCCAGGCCATCAGAGAGCCGAGTGGGAGACGTGGAACCTGGGGGCTGGGGGAGGGGTCAGGACACGGCCATGTGGCCTAGGGCCTGAAGGGAGGATGAGACCAGATGCCCGGTCCCTAAGCCCAAATCCCTCCCCGTGCCTGGGGCCTGAAAACCCCCTCCAGTGAGTCCAGCCAGCCAGCGTGGTCCAGCCGGGACTGGGGCGCTTTGGGAAGAGCGTGCGAGGAAGGGAGTGCAGAGCGGATGTGCCCAATCAGAGTGGGGAGGAAGGGACCCCCCCCCTCCCCCCAGCACCCTCCTCAGCCGCGCCTGCTCCTGACCTCACTGCCCACCCCCCACCCCCACCTTAAGGACAGAGGAGCTGGACCCAAGTGGGCCCCCTGGTCAAGGGGGGCTTAGTTAACCCTTCGAGGACCAGACACCAGAGCCCAGAGGCTGCAGAGGGGACAGGTGGCTGCCTGAGCCACAGCCTGTGCTGCCCCCTAGTGGCGCCCAGGGCGGGAGGGTTGGGGGCTCACCCGCCCAGGGCTTGCCGCCAGTCATCAGTGTGAGGACTCCCCTCTGCTGACCTCTGCCAGAGGGTGCACTTGGCCTCAGACCCTTGCTGAGCAGGGGAGTGGAGGCAGGGAGGCGTGCCCCAGGGGTCCCCAGAGGGGCCAGCTGGGGTGGGAGGAGAGAGGCTGGGACTGCGCGGAGGCCATCCTCTGGCGGGCCGGAGCTGTGTGGGGGATGGTGAGCCACGCGCAGCAGAGGCTGGCTGAGGGACCCCTGGTGCTCAGTGTGGCGTCCCGTCCCCGATGGGGCGCTGACCGGGCACCCCAGCACGAGGCTCCCAGGGAAGCTCCGGCCTGTGTCCCATTTGTCCTTACCCCCCACCCGTCTCCCCTCATTCACGGAGGTTTCACAAGATTCCACTTTATCTCCTCTCAGCTGCTTAGGTGTCCGGGTCATGGGTCTCCTTTTCTGGAGACTAGGTGGCGGGCCCCCAGTGACTGCCCTGCCCCCACCCCGCCCCACCAGCGGCCTCCTGCCAGCAGGCAGGGGGAGCGCCCCTCCCCACTGCTGTGTCTCCGCCCCGGGGGGACGCGTGCTCACACCTCTCCAGGGTTATCCTGTCGGCAGGAGCGAGGCTGCCCGTGTGGGGAGCGGGACGGTGGGGCCCAGGGGCAGTGAAGCCCGGGGCTGGGGACGTGCTTCCAGTGCTGCTCGGCCCACACCCCGCATCCGTGCCCACCACCGCCCAATCTCCAGCGTGCAAGCTGTGTGGCGGCCGCCCACTCTCCCGACTCGGACCCGGACTCCCCACTGGCCCCTCCCTCCTTGGGGACGAGGGACTCGCGTGCCCCGCAGGCCAGGTGGGCACTTCGCCCCAGTGCTGGGAGACCCCCTACCGGCCCCCACGACCACGGAAAGACCAAGGCAAGGTTCATCCGAGCATACCCCTGGGGGGGCCCAGAAATGCAGCTCAGAGCTGCCACCCCAAACACACACACACCCAGAAGCCGAGGCAGCTCGGCCCGAGAGCACACTTGTTCTGCGGCAGAGGAGCCTCGCGCCTCCCGCACGCGCACAACGGCACCATGTCAAGTCCGAACGGGGGTCAGCCCCCCACTGCTAGCTGCGCCAGCACCGGAGGGAGGCAGCTGGGGGGCTGCAGCCCACCGTGAGGGGCCCTGGAAACAATGCACAGTGCTGGGCGCTGGGCGCAGCCCCGGCTGGGAGCACCTACCGGGTGAGGGTGGGAGCCACAGGGAGCGGCGTCCCAGCTGGTGGCCTCAGCAGCAGCACAGACGCAGGGCTGAGGGGCCCCGAGGGGGACGAAGGGGTCTGCGCGTGGTGGGCGTGGGTGGGCGGGCAGCGGGGCGGTGGGAACAGCAACAGTCAGAGACGCAAACCCGCAAGTCCCGACCCCAGAAACCTTGTCCACGGCCCGACTTCTGCGGGGAGGGGAGGCCGCTGATCCAGCCCCAGTGCTCCAGGCCAGACTGCCCAGCTCGACCAGGTGCCGCGGGAGCCGTGGGCGGCTGTCCAAAGAAGGGGAACGCTGTGGGCCGGCTCGGGCCAGGGCGGACGGGGCCGCAAGGGCAGAGCCCGGTCCCCCGGGCGCCTGTGATCGACGCGCTTTACACACGCCCTGGAGCAGTCGCGGGCCCCGTGTCCCGTTCAGTGGCCCAGCTCACCTGCCTTCCCCCACCCCACAGCCACAGCCAGGGTCAGGCGGCGGGAAGCAGCCTCTGGTGCCCTGGGCGTGTCTCCGTAAAGCCACGGGGGCGCCTGGCTTGTGGCGGGGGCGGGCGCGGGGCCCACGAGGCGTCACAGCAGGAGGAGGCTGGGGCTCCGGAGCTGCCCGTACACCTGCAGGAGCCTCTCGGCAGTGCCACAGGAGCTGGCTTCGTCCTCCGTGCACAGCCGGTCCCGAAGGGCCCGCACCTCCTGCAGCAGTGTCTGCGGTGGGGCAGGCGGCAAGAGCTCAGAGCCCCCACCTCCCTGCTGGGACACCCACGATGCACAAATCCTACTTGGGATGTGGCAGGTGACCTAGGAATGCAGGGGGCGTGCAGCCAGGCCCCCCTCCCCAGGTGACAGGAGGGGCCTAGTGAAGGTGGACTAGCAAGAGGAGCAAGGCGGAGACAGAAGTAACCGCACCCACCCCGCCCCCTGCCCTGACTCTGGGCTGAGGACTGGGCAGGCCCCCCACTGTGCCGGGTGACACCTGTGCTCCCAGAGGATCCCAGCCAGGGACGGTCCTCCCCGGCCAGGCTGGCGGGAGGCCCCGGGGACGGGAGCTGGAGGGGCCTCACCTCGTGGTTGATATGGATCTGGCGGAGACACTGCACACGGAGGTCAGGTGGGCTGGAGCTCTGGGCAGCGTGCTCCACAACCATCCTCTGGGGGCGGGGGCGGACAAGGGGCAGGTGGCTGGAGAGGATGCTCCCCCCCATCTGGAGCCGGTGCCCAGGGCTCCAGCACCGTACCACCCCCTCTGTGTCTTCCGCTCCAGCCCCAGCCTGACAGTGGAGGCCTTGGAAGTCACTTTCTCCTAAGTTCCTGGCCCCCACCTCCTCCCTCGTCCCCACAGAGCCACCTTCCACCGCCCCATCTCCCATCCTTCGTCCCAGGCCTGGTGCCTACGGCCATCACGGGGCCACCCAACCTGCCCCACTGGCACATCCCCTCGGCACAGCCCGCTGTGGGGCTGGTTCTTGTCCCGCGTTCCGGGGGAAGCCCAGGCAGCTCCTGGGGGCCCAGATCCTAGCTCCCAGACAAGATTAGGCAGCAAGGCCCCCACTGGCCTCTGTGGTAGGCCCTGCACATCTGGCAGGGTCCCCCGAACTCTGAGCGGCCAGGACAATACAAACTGGTTCTCAGGTACACTCCCATCACGGGGAACAGGGCGTCAGCTGACGGAGGAAAGACTGGGGTGTGCAGCCCACGTGAGGATGCCCCTCAAGGGAGCATCTACAGCCCCCCCGTTCGGAGCCAAATTCACCCGGGAGTGCTGCCCCCAGCAGCTCAGGGACTATACTCGGACATGAGGTCTCTGCAAATGAGCGAGGTCGGACGAGCTCCTGCTCGGGGAGGGGGGGGGGCAAGTCTAATAACAAGCGATCAGGACACAGAGGACAGTTACATGCAAACGTGGGGAGAAGCCGTTTGCGTGACGTGGGGAGAGGCCTTGGCCTCCAGCACTGAATTCTTGCTGTTTGTGCCCCGTCTGTGGCTGTCATGGCAACACCAGGACACTGACCTCCCCCTCCTGCCGGGGGTCCAGGCAACACGCTCCTTCCCCCAGCATCACACCAACCACACCTCCTGACCGCCATGCTCGTGCTCGGCAGGGTCTGGAGACAGCCTGGCAGGGAGCAGGGGGACCTCGGTCTAGGAGGCTCCCCTCTGGGCACACGGAACGGCACGCACTCTGGGGGCTGGGCGTCCCTGTGGGGCAGGGCCTCCTCTGATGGCTTGAGGAACTCGGAACTACACTCCTGAGCCCACCTGCCTGGGGGCACCGGTGGGTCTAAACCAGCAGCGCCCAGGTCCTCGTCAAAGCCTAAAAGCCTGGCCTGCAGGTTCTCCGATTCTCAGGGTCTGGGTGGGGCCTGGGAACGTGCCTTGGTAAGTTCCCAGGTGAGGCTGAGGGCTGCCACTGCAGAGGCCTCTGTGGCCACCAGGGCCACAGTCGGAAGCGGCGGGAGGAGATGGGCCAGCCAGCCCCGGGGCCTGGGCTCTGCCCGGCCAAGGGCACCAGGGGAGACCTTCACCTGGAACGGGGGACCCTCTCAGACCCAGGAGTTACAGCCCCCAGACGGCAGTGTAGCTGCTGCCTCCTACGCCTGGTGGGGCCCCCAGCAGCGCTGGGAGGGTGCTGCCACTCTTGCTCTCCTGGCAGAGATGTGGAGGCTCAGAGTGCAGGCCCCTCGGCCCGGGACCCACGCCCAGCGCACGCAGCCCCAGCGCACGGCCTCTCTGCACAAGGGGTTCCTCGGCCAGGCAAGTGCGGGGACGTGGAGCTGACTGCGGCAGGAACACACACACCGTCCTCCTCTAAGCTAGCGGCAGGGGGCTCACGGGAGCCCAGCGGGGGCTGCCAGCACACCGGGGGGCAGCATCTGCTACTGAAGGGAAATCAGCCAAGCTCCCCCACTCGCCTCCCGGGCGCCCACAGCTCCCAGGCACAGCACGTGGGAGCAGAGGAGGAGGCGTGGTCCTGCGACCCCCATGCAGGCAGCCCCGCCGCCCACAGTCCCGTGTTCCCACCACTGCCCACCCCCCCAGCAGGCCCACATACCTGCAGCCGCCCGATGACCGCGTGGTGTGCACTGCACAAGCTAGACAGAGAGGAGCTCTCCACCTGGATCTCCACGGTCTGCATGGGCCCTGCTGTGCACAGGTGGGTCACAGTCACCTGCAACACAGGACGAGCCTCACCGACCACGCACGGCCCTGCCCCACCCCAAGGGCAGCTCCACCTGCCCTCAAGAGGCCCTGGGGCCCCCCACTCCCAGGCCTGGGTCTCCCCACCCCTCGTTAACTTGTATCAGAAAGACCAGCCAGCCAATCAACAGTGGCCCGTGGGAACGTGTGTCCAGGAGTCCTGTTCCCTTGGAATCGAGACCCACGGCACTCACTCTACGGCCAAGTGACTCTGTGCCCACCCCACCGTGGACAGCCCACGCCTGGACCACCCCTACGGCCCACACTGGGGCCACGAGTGCCAGCTGTGCACGGGGTGGGGGCCCGCACGTGAAGGACAGGCCGGTCCCCATCGGGACCCCACAGCCCTGGGAAAGCTGTTCAGCACAGCCGGGCCTCAGACGGCGCACGTCAGAAACCTCTGCAAGGTGGGGACCGACGACCCGATTCCTCTCAAGCAGCCCAGAGACACAGCTGGCTTGGGGATGCCGCTCGGAGAAGCCTCTCCCCGGAGGGCGGACCCCCGCTTGCCTCTCGGATGGTAAGGTGCAGGTCAGTGCCATCTGGGGCCACTCCCTGGACCGAGGACAGCCGTCGGGCCCGCACGACATCCAGGGCCGTGTTCTCAGCGAGGAGCCACTGCAGGGTGGCACAGCCCAGGGACGTGCCTGCTGGACAGGGGTGCCGCCGTGAGCTCGGGCGGGGCCTAGAAGAGGGAGGAGCTCCGTGTCCCCAGGCCCTGGGGCCACCGTGACGCCAGCCACCACCACCAACCTGCGTGACTGTCCCCCAAGGCGGCCCTCAGAAGCTCTGCGGACACCTTGATCGTGGCCACCGATGGGGGCAGGAACTTGGCCCGCAGGGAAGCAGGTCCCGCCGGCTCGCTGCGTGGCCCGAGAGATCCCAAGAAGGTGTCCACAGAGTCGCTCACGGGGCCGAGCAGCCCGGGGGCCTGCGTGTGGGGTGTGGCCAGGCCAGGAAAGCGCAGACACTGCAGCATGTCCACAGTGTGCTCGCTCAGGGGCAGGCAGATGCCGTCCTGCTCAGGCAAGACGTCAGAGAGGCACTCATCCAGAGAGGGGTCCGTGAAAGACTCCGAGGGGGCGAGGGCCCCGCCCACAACCTCCCTGAGGCTGTAGTGTAGTGCGCAGGACACGGTCAGGGGCAGGTCCAGGGCGCCATCCTCCCCAGGGCCCAGGGGCAGCGTCACCTCCCGCCGATCGCCAGGGCCCAGCCGGTCCACGGGGATGGTGTAGGTGGTGGCCGAGCCAGCCGCGTCTGGGTCCGAGGCGGGGGTGGTCAGCACCTGCACGCACAAGGCCCAGCCCCGGTCCAGACTGAGGCCACTGTTGTTCTCCAGCCGGCAGGTGGCCGTCAGCACGTCCTGCGGCTGCAGGCGGCTCCAGGCGGTGGTGGTGGTGCACGAGATGGGCCTGGCGCCCTCCCGGCCGGCCAGCAGGACGCAGCTCACGTTCATCGCTTCGTTGAGGCACGTCAGGGCCTTGTTCCGCTGGTCAACTGCCTTCTTCAGAGAAGACACTCTGGAAGGAGCAAACGTGGCACCCGAGGGAGGGGAAGGAGGCGTGGTGGTGGGCCCCTCGTCCCCTCCTCCCAGGACGGGAAGACACCAGAACCTCGCTCCTTGACACACACCCCGTGAGGGGCAAGCCGCTGCCTCGGGGAGCAGCGCTCCGGTCCCGCCCATGCCACAGCCCTTCCGAAGGGGCCCCCAGCCGTCTGACCCAACCCCTGCTCTCAGGCAGCAAGACCACGGAGGGCAGAGGATGGAGCCAATAGAGCCCACACTCAGCAGGCCTGGCCTCGCTCACCGGGCTCCCGGCCGCCGCCAACCTCATCAGGGCCACGTGGGCCCAGGGGCGGCTGCGCCTTCCCAGCCGTGTTCGGAGTGGGCCCCTTTGCTCCGCCGCGGCCACACGTGACGGCCCAGAGGACAGCAGGCACTTCGGAAACGGCCCTAAACCACAGGGCGCCAGGGCCTACAGACTGTCACTCCGCGCCGCACAGAAAGGTGAGGACTGAGGGGAGCCCCGTTTCTCTGAACGGGTCAGAGGAAAAGGCCGCTGGGGCCTTTGCCGAGACAGGAAGGCAGAGGCCCCTGAGGAGCGGGGTGCCCTGGGGGAGGGCCGAGGAGCCAGCACGGGCAGGGAAAGGTGTGGGTGGGGTCTAGGAAACGGGGCACGTCCCTTTCACCTGCTGCCATGCAACGTGGCATCTGGGGCTGTCCCTGGGGTCAGAGGCCTGGGCCGACATCACCACCCAGGACGCCACCCCCGCGGACGCAGCACTGGCCTCTACCTGAGCCGCCGGCAGCGCAGCTGCTCACCTCTCAGAGACGGTGCCGATTCCAGAAAGCAATTCCTTAATCTTTTGGCCAGTATCAGCCATAGCAGCTCTGGTGGGGCACGGCACCTCAGAGCGCAGGTCCAGGCTGCAGGTCATCAGGCGGCCCCTGGCGGACAGGGCCAGGAGCCTGGCACCACCTGAAGATGCACACCCATGGGGCCCGGTCAACGGGCGGGGAGGGGCAAGCTGCTGGAGGCACAGGACAGAGGTCGTCGGCAGGCCCGCACCCAGGTGAGAAAGAGCGGGTCCCGGAGACGGAGCTGTGGAGCCCCGGACGCGCACCAGGGCCCGGGCAGAGTCTGTGCCCACGTCCATCTCATCACACGTTCTGAAGGGCCCTCCTGGGGGAGAACGCTGGCACACAGAGCAGCTTAGAGCCATGTGGGGAAGGGGTCTAAACGGGGCCAAGCAAGGACCCACGTGGGCCCCTGAATCAGCCAGGTGCAGCTGGACCTTCAACGGGCCCCTGTGGTCTGCAGAGAAGAGCTCTACACTCACCACGCCTTTCCGGTAGCCTGGGGGCTCTCTAGCATCTTCTGTCCCCTTCCCTCCCCTGGGCTCCACCTCCTGCAACTGTCTGCTTGTCTTCCATGCCCACTGCCACTGAGGCCCCAAGCCCCAGGCCGAGGTGGGGCAGCCGAAGAGCGAGGCACGTAGCATGCGCAGGCCGGGCTGCAGCCTGGCACCGCCATACTCGCGGCCGTCCTTCCCTGCGGCACAGACACTGGCCTTGTCCCCTCGGAGCGCTTCCTCCGCGATGAGTACCGCCCCGTGGGCCATCTCCTCGAGAACGTGTGCCGGGGGAGAGTGGCTCTGTCCTCGCCCCACAGCCCTGGGCAAACACAGCTACCACCTTCCCCGGTGCCGTCCTGGGAAGCCACATCCAGCGCGCAGCTCCGGCGCAGAGGGGCCCAGGGGGCAGGCCGCAGGGGAAGCGGGGCAAGCGTTCCCTAGCCTTCAGAAACACGCCAGGGCTTGGCCGGAACCCACCTGAATCTCCCGGGACTCCCCACCACAGAAGACCTGTCTTGGAGAGATGCCCTTGCCCTGCGCTGCCCAGGGGCAGCCCCCGCCCCTACCCACATGGGACACACACCATCAGGCACCCCCGGACCCCGAGACAAGTGCCAGCCTACAGCAGCTGGGGAGAAGTCTGCCCGTCAGGTTTGCAAAAGACGGGAACATAGCAGGGAGACGAGCATGGGCCAGTTCACAGCTGAGAAGACAGCCCCACGGAAAGTTCCACCCCCACCACGACACGCTGGGGCATCTCCGGTTTGAATGGCAGCTTGTACCTTCGGGCACCTCGGAGGACACAGAGAGGGTGACGACGCTGCAGATGCCTAAACCAGCTGGACACAGCAGAGACGGCAGGCCTCCCGGGCCCCCCTCGGGGGCACGTCCCCGAGCCAGGTCCACGACACAGAGCTCCGAGGGGGTGCTATGGTACACACAGCCCCCCCCGCCACAGACCGCACAGAGCACAGGCCCCGGCAGCTGGTACTCTTGCAGCTCTGGGACCAGAGTCCCTGCCTTGTCCCAGCTGGCCTTAATGGCCAGGATCCGGCCACCGTGACCAAGTGCCACTAGGCAGTCAGGGTGTGTGTCCTCTGCGTCCTCGGGCAACGACTCTGTCTTCAAGGCCCCAATGAGAACGACGGGTTCCTCCAGGTGATGGAGGATCTTGACAAGGGCCTTCGGGTCGCCTGGGGACAACCTTGAGGTGACCAGGGTCTTCAAGACCACACAGCAGAGCTGGCCATCGGGGAGACCACAGAGGATCACTGGTGATTCTAGAAGGGAGGCATCAACTCCAAAGAGTAGCCCAAAGAGGGCCTGTTCCAGCGAGAAGCCCCTGGAGCCCCGCGTACGGGTCTGCAGAGCACTACTGCCCGGAGGAGACGCACAGCACAGCACTGGGAGGATGCGGGGGGCTGCGGGCTCCCCGGGGGCCCCAGCCAGGGGGCTGGAGGTGGACAACTCCACCTCGCCAATGTGGCCTCTGGGTCTGGCGCCCTCCCCTGGACAGGGGCACTCAGACAGCTGTACCTTCCACCGGGCAGGGCCCTGTGCCAGGGTGACAA
The DNA here is from genome assembly GCF_054177405.1 of Leptonychotes weddellii. Lineage (NCBI taxonomy): Eukaryota > Metazoa > Chordata > Mammalia > Carnivora > Phocidae > Leptonychotes > Leptonychotes weddellii. The sequence goes on along the minus strand of NC_138383.1, from coordinate 1,225,454 downwards.
GCATGTCATCAACCACAGTGAAAGCGCAAAGAGCGTCATCCGGGAGCAGGCAGGCATCTGGGTGCACGGGGATCACAGCGCAAGGGGGCTCGCCGTCCTCACTGTCCTCGCTGTCCCTGTCATCCCCATCACCTTGGTTCACAGACCTTCAAGAACCAAGCAACGGTGGGTCAGAGCATGCATAAGCTCTCTTCCCAGCGACGCGCCGCTGAGCACACTGGGCCTGGGGTCTTCCCAGGGAGTGACCTCGGTGCCCATTACGGCCCCTCAGCAGTGTGGGGAAGGCCCACCCGGGAGCAGATGGCCTGTCACCTGACCTCTCATCGGCCCGCAGACCGCTGTCATCAGCACCAGTCACCCCGGGACACACACACACAGCAGGATGTATCCAGGCTTCCAGAAACGGGTTCAGGAGGAAAACCCTCATCAGTGCAGAACTGTAAGACCCCCGAAGTCTAGCCTGTGAATCCCACCCCCTACCTTCTTAAGTCCTGAGCCAGTAGGGAACGTGGGCCCGTGTCTAGCCTCTGCCCTGGAGCATCGGGAGGGGCCCAGCTCCTCAATATCGGCCCCCTTGACTGCCTCAGGGTTCAGGGTGCTTTGCTGTGACGGCTAACTGCAGAGACCCGCCTAAAAGGTGTGCCACGCCAGCGAGGACAGGGTCCTGCCGCAGGCTGCACACTCTGCAGCCTGAGCCCCATTTACTAAGGATGCTCCTTGGGCAGGAGCCTGCTGCACATGCTGGGGGCTGGGGACACCCCAGACTTCACAGCTGGGCCCTGAGCCCACCAGCCCTCCAGGGCCCCCAGGGGAGGGCTGGTGCGTGCTCACTGTGACCCTGATCCAGGCCCCGCTGCGCGTCTAGGTCGCACAGGGGCAGTGTTTGAGGAGACAGGGTGGGGTGGCCAGGGCCAATGAGGAGTGCCCCGGAGGCCGAGGCAGCCTCCCCCACGCGTTGCTGCCCACTGTCCCCGTCACCTGCTCGCCTGGTCCAACGACAAGCAGTAGATGCCTTTCTGGGCGCACAGGACGTAGAGCAGCCTGCCGAGGGCCCGGAGCTCCAGGTGCCACACCTGGCCAGGGAACCTGTACACAGCCTGGACATCGGGGACAAGACAGCGTCAGGCCAGCCGCGTGAAGGACGGAGGGGAGGCAGAGCACGGCACCCAGTCTTTAAACGAGCTCCTCCCAAAGAACCAGAACGCCCCTCAAGTCTCCTCGCCCCGACCCCTCGACCGGGGTGGTCTGTCCCCCGTCCCCCCGCCCCCCGGGGGCTCCAGGGGCCCGACCCCTCCCCGCCCGCATTCTCCTTCCCGGGGGCCCCCGCCCGGGGCTCACGGTCAGCAGCCTCCCCTCCTGGTCGTAGACGTAGACGAGCTCGCTCCCGGTGGACACGAAGATCTCGGCCCCGTGGCACAGCACGCGGGGCTTGCCCGCCGCCAGGCCCCCGAGTGGGCAGCGGAAGCTCTCCAGGTACTCGACCCGCGGCTCGAAACCGGCCATTGTGTGGGCCGGCGGCGCGCGGAAGCAGCTCCGTCTGGGGGGGGGGGCGGGGGGCGCGGGGCGCGGGCGGGGGCGCTTTACGGCTGCCCTCGTCGCGGCGCGACCTCCGCCGTAAAGCTGCCCGGGCGGGGGCGGGGCCGGGTCGGCTCGCGGGCTCCGCGGCGTCGGGGGTGGGGTCCCGGTCGGAGCCCCGGCTGGCGGGCGAGCGGGGGGGCCGCGCCACTGCGAGCAGGCAGGTGGACACGGCGGTTTGCCAGAGAGCCAACGTGTTTGAGGCCAAACGCGGGACACCCAGAGCCTGCGCTCGCGGACCCGGTCCGCCCTCCGCGCGGCCCCAGGCGCCGCCCGGGGTTGGGGGGAACCTCGCGGCCTGCAGCCCCTCGCACGCACGTGCGGGGCCTCGGGGCCCCGGTGGTTGGGCCCGAAGTCGCGTCGCGCCTCCCTCGTGCGCCCTGGAGCCGGGCCGACTCCGGGACCCTGCCAGGACGCGGGCTCCCTCGGGCCGGAGCCGGGGAGCCGGGGCCAGCCGAACGCCACCTCCTCGGGGCAGGCGGCCCACTCCTAAAGCGATTTTGTGGGGTTTCGGGGAGCGGTTGGATTTCACGGGGGATGGGTCACCGCCCTCTGAGCAGCTGAGCTGCGCGATGCCCGCCGCACCCCCAGGGTTTGAGGTGCCCCTCCCTCCACACCTGGCCACAAGCTGTTCGTGGGTGTGTTGGTTTGGACGATGGGTCACCAGCAATCAGTCTGGGGTGAGGGCGAAGCGAGACACCTCTCCTCCCACCACCCTGGCGGCTCCCCCTCATATTCCACAGGGCTTTGGAGAGAGGTGCTGACCAGAGAGGGGCCAAGAGCTCTCTTCTGGATGAGTCAGGAGACCCAGAGCATCCCTGAAGGGTGTCTGTGGATGGAGAGGTCAAGTACATCTCATTCCTTTAAGGCCACGGGAGAATCTCCAAGGCCAGACACTCATGAGCGAAAGAGGCATCTGTGGGGGCGTGTGACCAAGCACAGCACGCTGCCAAACGTCCCCTGGGCTTGGACGTGAAGCTGACCGACCTCACGGAGGCTGGCACGTCTGTGTGTCAGGACTCAGAGCCGGGACAAGTTCAGACCCCTCTTGTAGAGGTTGAGGTGGGCACTCAGCCCCCAGGACAGTGGGCAGCCCGTGTCTGGGTTGAACTCCATGTGAACTTGGCATCTGCAGTCCATCGTTTGCCCCTTTTGCTCCCAGGTGAAGTCTGGGCTGGAAACATCGTCCGGGATGAGGAAGACTGACTCCCACTAGGCCTTCCTAATTGGGAAGTGAGGGCAGGCTCCTCTCCTAGGAGAGGGCACAAGTCTTCTGGGCCAGTCTTGACTCCCATTCCCTGTGAACTGCCCCCCCTGGAGGACTGTCCTGCAGAAAATGAGCACCTGGGGAAGTGGATCTGGAAGGGGGTGGGTTGAGCCAGGCAGGCCTCTCCCCTACCCCCCATCCCCCCTCCACCCGGGTTTAGCCCTTGGCTGGCCAGGATGCCCCTGCAGACACTGTTAGGTTGGATCCCTACTCCCTTTGCTGTGATGTAAGGATTTATGATCAACAGTATCTAAACAAAGACAGGGGCCCTGAGTGCTGACCCCTGGTTGACAGACACCCACAAAGGGCTGAAGGTCAGCTCGGACAGCAGTGGGGTGATGCGGAGTAAGGCAGCCGCCCACGTGGGTGTGCAAGGTGTGCACTCCAGTCAGTGCTCTTTATGCCAAATCTGCGGGCAGTGTAATCTTCCCAAGGTCAAATGACACCACCAGCCTGGGGAGAAGCCACGTGTGTGCAGGGCAGCTGCGGGCTACGCTGGGCACTCCTCACAGGCAGCACACCCCCTTCACGTGGTTTCCCGAGGTGGGAAGTCCAGCAAGTCCAGCTGTCTGAGATGCACCAAGGGCCGGATATGACAGTCACCCCAACTTGGGGACTATGGTTGGTAGCATGCACCACACCCCTGCTGAGAAAAGCCAGGCCCGGGGGTAGGACTAGAGGCACCCAGGGCCCCTTACATCGGCAGGTGCTGTTGTCTATGTACTTGTCCAGGGAGCCAATGCGTCCCGAGGCCAAAGGACAGGGTGGTACCCGAACACCAAGAGTAATTCAGGACAGGCACCATGTCCCCTCCAGGCCTCACACCTCCAGGCACCAGTACAGTCGGGGCTTCCGGACTGCATCCCTCACCTGCTGTCGGCTGCAAGCACCTGCCTCCCCCAACCCCCACCAGGCCCAGAAGCAGCCACATGGCTGACAGGCAGGAAAGCACCCAGGAGAGGCCACGCTCTCCTCCCAGCCCGATGACACGCTGGGGTCCATCAGCGAGGACAGTGACATGTGGAGAAAAGTGAAGTCCCACAACACAAAGTGACTCGGGAGGCGGCCTGCAGACACACACTCGGCGCAGGGAAGGCCTCAGGGCCCAGGAACAACAACTGGGAGCTCAGCGGTCGCTTCAGGACTTTTATTGGCTTCACGGCGGGACCCGAGTCCAGGTAACGCTAATGCAAACCCAGCTGACGCACCTGCTGGAGCGGCAGCACCAGGAGCAGACTGTCAGAGGCCAAGGCCGCCGGCTGTGTGCACCTGGACAGCTGAGCAGTCACCCCGCGCCCAGTGGCCAGAGGGTGCGTCCACACGAGGGCGAGCAGGATGCAGGTGGGGCTGGGGGACCCCTCCCTCCCTTGGGCAGGAGGAGGTGGCTGAGCTGCCCATGGCCAAGGCCTCTGGCAGGGTGCCCCCACACCCTCACGCTGAGCTCGGGGTCTATTTATTTGGACAATAAAATAAAGTGCGTTTACTGAACAAAGAGTGACTCAAAACCAGAAGCAGAGAAATCAAAACGCTCTTCCTTTAGCTAAAAGATGAAAGGAAATGAATTCTGCATCTGCCAGAACTTCAGAGTGAGGAGAATGTTGGCTGAAGAGAGACGGGAGCCAGCTTGGTGGGTGAAGGCGACACAAGGAGAATGGGGGGTTGGGGGGGCCTGGGGAACACAGAGGGGGAGCTCAGGGCCCAGGGCCACCGGGCCCCTCTGCAGCCTCACACTGGATCGCAGGGACCACACGACACGGGGCCCGTCATGGAGAGCCCCTCAGCAGGCGGCTGGGAGCTGAGCTTGAGCTGGGACAGCCGCCACCCCCTGGCGGGAGTCTGCGCTCCGCGCCTCTCCTGCCCACCCCCCTCTCCCAACAACCGATGGCTCTGCTGAAGCCAGACCCAACCTCATCGGCCCCTGGCCCCCAGAGGAGACGAGACACCAGGTGGACCTGCAGGTGCCAGGCACAGCCCTGCCGCGAGAAGCCAACATGCAGAGAACAGAGTTCTCTGTCCACAGTGCCATGGGTTAAGGTAGGGTCACACAAGCCTCCCCCCACCCCCAGGGCAGAGACCTGAAGTCGCCAGCACAGTCCACGTCTGGGTCAGCCCCTCCCATGGGTGCCATGCAGCTCAGAGACATGGCCCTCATTAAGGCAAAGAGGCATCAGGGTGCCGCCCACAACTCCCTGGGGACCCCAGAGCACATGTGCAAGGCCTGATCATGACCTCTGTCCTGGGACCCCCACAGCAGTCCAGTCACCCCACAACAGACCAAGCCCCTACTCTCTCACTCGGGCCTGTTGCAGTGGCTCTTCACCGTGCAGGAGGCCCGAGGCTGGGCGGGGCAATGGGAGAATGGTGCACAGGGCAAAAGGGGCTAGAGCTTCGGGTCCCGGGCGACCCAGCTCACCCCAGGCAGGCCTGGCCCATCTGGAGGCGCCGATGCGTGGACCACCAAGTCTGCAGCTGCGGCTGCTGTGTGGCTTGGCAGGAAAGTCTCAGGCACTGAGGTTTACTTCCAAGAAGAACTGACTGTGGGTCCCCGTCCACCCTCACCCACCTTGCGTCCACCCTGCCCCCACGCCCAGGGACTCACTATGGGAAGGAAGAAGTGGGAACTAGTCTCTCACTCCCCTTTTATGTAGTTTTTATCTTAAAAAGAAATAAATAAAAGTCTTCTGGGCAGAAATTACTGATAACTGTTATTACAACCAACGCAGACTTTAAAAACCCCACCTGGATGTCAGGTGAGCGCAAGGAGGAGGGCGGGCAGCAAATTAACCTGCAGGTCGGGCAGAAGGGAGACCAGCAGCCCTGGGCCCACTCATGTTTCCACAAGACAACGGCCGCCGGCAGGGGAAGAAGTGGCCCTCACAGGCAGGGTCAGCCCAGAGCAACAGTGCACAGAGGTCACCAAACACTCCCCACGGGAACCACAGGAGGGGCAAAAACAAAAAGCATCCAAAAGAAAGGGAAGAGAAAGCTGGATGGCGGCAGTAAGCCCTCCCCACCCCTCCCAGCCCCAGGTGATGGTTCCGAGGTGCCCAGGTCCTTCCACCACCTCGGAGGCTGGTACGGGGCGTCCAGGCGGGCCATCGTGCCGCTCCGCTAGAAGGCTGGTGTCAGCCCGCAGAGCACCAGCCCAGCTCCCCCTCCAGGGATGCCGGTGCTGAGAAGCTTTGTGGGTCAGAGACCCGAGGGCAGCCACCCTGCCCCGCCCTTCAGGGCTGCCCACCACGGGGCAATGGTTACAATGATCCCGGCTTCAGAAAGGGCTGGGGTGGGCCCAGTCCTGCCAGCAGGGGCCGGGAGCCCTAGGTCCTAGGGAGGCTACACATCTCGCAGTGGCCGGTGCCCGGCTGGTTCATGAAGGTGCAGTGCTGACAGGCCCACATGGCGGCCGCGGCTGCGTGCGTGGAGCCCCCGACGGCTCCGTACTCGTGGAGGCCCGGAAGCTGCACTCCGACGGTGCCTGCAGGGTGGGAAGAGAAGCTGTTTGTCGCTGCTCAAGGTCTCTGCCACGCCCCCCTCCCCGAGGGCTCTACCTTGCTGTGCGGACAGACGGGGCTCTAGGACCTCAGAGAACCCCACCGCACAGAGCTGCTCTCCGCAGAACTGCAAGCTGTCAACCTCGGCCAGCTCAACCCCACCGCCACCCTCCCGGCTTGCTGGGCGGAGCGAGGCTTCTCAGCGAGAGCACCACCTCTGGCTACCCATGTGGGTCGCTGACTGTCCTGGGCCATGATCAGCAGGGCTGCGGCGCATACTCTCACACACAGCTCTGTGTGGACCTGTGTTTCGTGTCTCGGGGAAAACCCCAGGAGTGGGCCACCTGGGTCGGAGCGTGAGTGAAGTCTCCCCAAGGCTGCCCGCCCGGCGGCCTGCACACGTCAGCAGTGTGTGCGAGGCTTCCAGGGCTGCTGGAGCCCCGGGACGGAGGTGTGACAGGCTCTCACTGGGTGTAGAGTCCACGTCCCTGCTCCCCGGTGCCCTTCTCTCGCCAGACCTCTAAGTCACCCAGGTTCTTTTCAATCCAGGTGTAGTCCACACGGGACGCTCTCTTCGTTTCGGGGGTAGAGCACAGTGCCCCCCCCACCCCACCGCCCAGGCACCACACCACTGTCCACCCGAGGGCACGAGGCTGCGGGCCTTCACTTTAGGGAATCTGATGGCAACAACTGTCCTCTGCCTTAGAATGACTGGACAGCCCCACGACCGGTCTGCCGGTCAGAACTGCAGAAGGGAAGACGAGACCCAAAGCACAGCACAACCGACACCGAGGCGCCTCAGAGCACGGACCCCCAGGTCCTGGGGTCCAGAGAGAACAAGTGTCCACGAGGCTCCCTCGCAGCTTAGGTTCCACTGAGGCTTTTCCTGGCTACTTTTGGCTCTAGTATCTAACCTACTACGTAGAGAAAACGGGATAAACATTTCTGATATGTATTTTCAAAGTTGTCTGAAGAGGGCATTCCAGTATTTCTCAAAGCCACAGGGAAAGGGACCGCTCCAGCAGCCTGCCACCACCTGGAGCCCCCGGCTGATGGGGCGCCTGCACCGGGAGCTCCTGCCCCGGACTGAAGACAGAGGCTCCCCCTGGGGCAGCGAGGTCACTCAGGCTCCTGGACAATCTATCCTGTAAGGTTTTTCCTCTTTATCCTTCAAGAAAGCTCTGAGACTGGTAGAAAGAAGGGAAAAAAGAAAAGCCTGAGGAGACCAAAGATTTCTGACCTTTCAGCACTGTGGTGAATGTAAGGTTTCTGTTTATCTAAAACAGTGACTTTCAAGTTGCTCCTAAGAGGCTGATCCGCGTATCCTCTCTATCCATGCCAGCACAGAGCTGTGTTCCAAAGGTCTGTGTGGCCTCGAGAGCAGGCACAGCGCAGCAATGAAAAAGTCCTGTCCTTGTCTGACTGCCCACTACACCCATCAGAATGCACCTGGCGTCAGGCTTCTAGGACCTAAGGAGCTGTGCGGCGTATGTGTCCGGTTCCCTGGGCTCTGGCAGTGGCAGTGGGAGGGCGTGACGCCTGGGACTGAGGAGGGGGAGGACACTTACTGCACAGTTGCTCGATGGTGGCCCACTGCTCAGACTTCTTCCACGTCTGGGCAAGCTCCTCGTTTCTTGTCCTCACGGCCTCCAGCAACAAGCTGATGCTGTCCTGCAAGAACCCAAAAATGAAGGCTCCCACGTGCTTCACGATGGTGGACACACTGTCGTTAGTGTCTCCTTCCCCAACATCAAGACACGCTTCAGGGGCGATTAAAAAAAATCTCACAGGCTGTCACTATGAAACACAAAATGCCACACACTTAGCTCTATAAAATCAAGTGCTAAATTTTAGAGCTAAGTTTAAGTTCTTCCCAAATAGCCCTACTATGCTGCTCTCTGTCATGAGGAGTGTGCTCAACCAGCAAGATACTAAAGCTCACGTCCCTTATCCTGAGGGCCTGGATGCACGGACAGGTGCCCAGGGTCATGGGGTCCATCCTCCACCCTCATGCTCTCCCTGCAGGCTCTCTATCTTCTCAACCATGTCTCTAGATCCTAGGCCTCCAGGGTCAAAGTGCAGAGAATTAAAAGAGTTTATATAGTGGGGAACTAATAAGGCTTCGGGGGCTCTCAGGGGCTCCCCAGAACAGGTTTTCTAACAGGCGACTGCCAAACAGTACACGTCTACTGGTGAGGAGGCCCTGGTGTGAAGAGCCCAGACTTTTGCCGCCTGTCCAACTGGACGGGCAGCGGCTGCACCTGGGGCTGAGGGGCCACCCTCTAGGCTTACCAAGGCAAGCAAAGCCAGAGGAAAGTCTCAGGGTGCCTGATGTCCAATGTCAGAAGTGGGTAGTTTGGGGACGAAACACAGACACCAGCTAAACCCAGCAGGATACAAGAACAGCCACAGGCCGCCTGACGCAGGAGAGCAGTGGGGACAGAAGGGCCTATTTTGTCACCTTCAGGGAACGTGTCAAGTCAGAGGCTCAGAGAAAACTCGTTCCCCTCTGTCTGGTGTGTCCTTGGGTCTCAGGCAGGAAAAAAGGGCACAAAGTAAGGGCCCCCTGGCTGGCCCCACGGCCCCACATTGCTCAGAGAGCAGCCGCCGCCCATGACACCTGCCCTCTTCTTCCCAACAGTGCGTCTTAAAAATGCCAACCATGCAGCTGTGCACTCAGGGCCTGGACGCGAGCCAACCTTCTGGGCCAAGGCCATAAAACCACAGTTGATTCAGGAGGAGGGGAGAGAGCAGTAAGGAGCAGAGGCCGTGATTCTGACACTGTTAGGACAGGAATTCTGTAAATTGCTGGCTCTCTAATGCTCCATGCTAGAGGACACAGAGCTCAATACAGAATTATAACGAGTGAAACTGTCCTCCGTTGTGGGGGGCAGACCCGTAAGGAAGCTGTTTCAGGGCAGATGCTAATGTGAAAACTCCATCTTTCTACCAGTAAGCCTCCTGCGAAAAGCCACTGCCCACAGAACGTAAGAGGGACTTTGACCCAGCTTCCCAGCCATGCTCTGACTACAGCCAAACCCCAGCTGGGGACCCCCAAAGCCAGGTGCTCAGCGGGCACACTCAGGCCCGTACCTGCAGAGGCATGACCTCATTGGTGACCAGAAACAGCAGGAGGTGGAAATCCGAGATGGTATCCAGGAACACGGATGAGGTATTCTGGGATAGATAGGTGGCCAAACTGTGGAAGTCCTACAGTGGCGAGGCAGGAGGAAGCGAGTGAGCAGGCGCGTCCCAGGACAGCCCCAGTGCCCAGCCCAGAGCCATCTGTCCCCTCCTGGACACGGCTGAATGCGGAGTGCGGACACACACCTCTCCCCATCTTGATCTATAATCACTGATGGGGACCCAGGCCAGAGGGACACGCAGCTACCATATAAGTAAGCTACGGCTCTATCCTCCCAGGACGGTGCTCTCAGTACGTGTGACTCATTGACGTGTGTAAGAGAGCATGTGTATAAAGCCGACCCAGCTGGAAGACACATTCAAAAAGACAGAAAATGCCCCCCACCCCTCCAGGTGGAGAGTGGGTTGTGGGAAGGGCTCACTTTGGGGCTAGAAGACCTGTCTGCACTGGACTGTTGACCTCGGACAGCTGGACAGCGAGGAGTATGTGTGTGTGTGTGTGTGTGTGTGTGTGTGTTGGGGGGATGATGCAACACTCCCACTGTCAGCAAAACTAAACACAAGAGGGGGCGCCTGGGTGGCTCAGTGGGTTAAGCATCTGCCTTCAGCTCAGGTCATGATCCTGGAGTCCGAGGATCAAGTCCCGCATCGGGCTCCCCGTTCAGCAGAGAAGTCTGCTTCTCTCTCTGACCCTCCCTTTCTCGTGCTTTCTCTCTCTCATGCTCTCTCTCTCAAATAAATGAATAAAGTCTTTAAAAAAACAAAACAAAAAACTAAACACAGGAGGTTCAAGAGTGCCACCAGGAAGTGGCTCTGCACCTCTTCAAGCACCCCGAGTCCCTGCACAGATGCACCATGAGGAGAGCAAAGCATCAGGGAGGTTTTGCAAATAAAGCACCACACTTCCCAAGAGAATCTCCTTATATTCTTTTCTGCAACACCTGTTAGCAATTAGAACCTAAGAACAAATGTGTGTCCCAGGCCGTCCGTGTGGCAGCACGAGGCAGGTGTGCAGCGGAGAGCAGGGACCGCCGCACAGGAAGTGCTGTGTGGGACCCGCACCGCGTGCTGGAAAGCCCGGGCGGCCAGGCCACAAGAGGCCCACACGGCCCAGACAGTGTGTGAGAAACGCACAGGGTGACAGGGCTGGAAGCCAGAGCGGTGAAGTGACATCTCCACAAGGAGATGATGCTTGTTAACAAACAAATAATAAAAAAGTTGTTGGGAGAGGACACAAGTGACAAATACGTTTGGGGAAGAAAAGAAGTCAACTGAGAACGGCTCTTCTGGCAGATCCACAAGCCTGTGGCCTTACGGGGAGTTGCCTCTGTGGTTACATCAGCCCCGGCCCCACAGAGGATGTCTCGGTGATCAACAGTGTCTCAGAAAAAGTCCTAGCTGGGCTTCGTCACAAGAATCAATCAGGAGAGTTTGAAAGCTTGGTACTTTCTGGAGAAACAACACTGACACTAGATAAACAAGCAGTAGTTACTTTAAATTATGTTTCTAAAGACAAAGAGCTTACCTGTGTCTCACCCAATACATCCCGGTTTTCAATAGGAAATGGATTTTGCGAAATAGAAAAAGTATAAACTGGATCCTTGGGGAAAGTGGTTGTGATCTAATGAACAAAAACAAAACCCTTGATAAATTGTGCTGCAAACAGGGGTGAGGGCGGCCCCAGGTGCTCCAAGCAGCCCTGAACACAGCACCCTCCCCCGAGCTCCAGCCAAAGAGTCCTGTTTTCCACTGGACACCATGGTCCCCGGTTAAAGACGCCCCGAAATGAAAACCCTGACACTCTGATCTGGGAAGCAAAATGAAGGATCATTGTTCACAAGTTTTAGGATCGTGCCGTTTGCGGGCAGTTTGTGTGTGCCGGCCTCCGGGCTTCCGTCTGCCGAGCCACCCACACAGCGGCCCTCGCCCGCGGAGGAGCCAGAGAGTGAGCTGTGGGGACATAATAGATGAGGCCAGGAGAATTCTCAGGGTCAGCTGTGATGGTCTGAGAGACGCAGTGACCTCCAGAGAGCTTGCTGAGGCCCCTTGGGACGTATGGCCCCACGGCGCGGAGCTGGGGCAAGTCCAGGCAGCAAGAGAACCCATGCTTCTGAGGTGCAGGACACGGCAGTCGTGCTTTCCCCATCAGACGGGCTGGAGTCAAGAACTTGGGTCCAAAGGGGAGCCTAAGCCCTTCATTTGGCTCAGACATGCTTTAGTAACAACAGAGGGCATTTTAAATCTAACACACAATCGATACAAACTACAGGGACAGTGGTAAATGTGCACGAATCAATACAAATACCGTTTTTCATTCCCCCTGGCAGGCGCTCCTCCCCATGAAAGCACCCAAGTGTGAGCTATCAACCACCTTTCAGTTGACACAGCCTCTCCTCTACAATATGACACCAGCGGCAGCAGATTACACCTCGTCCAGATTTAGGGTAGCTATTCTGGTTCCTTTGGGACTATTTCTAAAGAATGAAAATGTTGTTCTGGTCTGTTTTCTGCATCAGCAAAGGCAGCGGGCTGTTTCAGGCTGGCTGGCCCAGGACTCGCTGTGACTTTGCCAGCTCACTGGAAGACGGCTGAGCCGGCAGCAGCAGCTGAGACCTGAGCCCCACTGCTCTTTTAAAGATGCTATTTTTGGGGCGCCTGGGTGGCTCAGTCATTGAGCGTCTGCCTTCGGCTCAGGTCATGATCCCAGGGTCCTGGGATCGAGCCCCGCATCGGGCTCCCTGCTCTGCGGGGAGCCTGCTTCTCCCTCTCCCTCTCCCCCTGATTGTGTTCCCTCTCTCGCTGTCTCTCTCTCTCTGTCAAATAAATAAATAAAATCTTTAAAAAGAATAAAAAAGATGCTATTTTTAAGTCATCTCTACGCCCATTGTGGGGCTTGGACTCACAACCCTGAGATCAAGAGTCACATGCTCCAGCGACTGAGCTAATAGCCAGGCGCCACTCCCGCTGGTCTCTTACTGACGAGACCACGCAGCCGTGTGGGCTCCGGCCACAGTGCCACGTACTGGCCGCGTGGCCTCTGTCAGCTACGGATCCTAAGCCTCAGTGTGTTCCTCTAGAGTCAAAGATGACCCGAGTGCCTACATCCACTAAGGCTCAGACACGCAAGCCCTTCTCAGTCTCCAGCTGCTGTCAGAGAGACGGCGGAAGAGACGAAGGCCCGTGGACGGCACAGCGCTTCTGCTTCGGGAAGGCAGACACGGTGGTGGACCAGCAACTCAGAACCCCTACCAGGCAACAGACGTGGGATGAAGAGACGTCTTTGTTAGACTTGTAACCTCCCCTCAGAGCATGACAGACCAAAGTTCACTAGGCAGTCTGTGAATATCCCAGACACCCACAGAGGGGTGCAGGGCGTCCAGCACCTTGTCCTGTGTTTAAGCCACCCCCCAGCCAGCCTGTCTCAGGTCATCTAGCCGATGCCCGGACACCTCCACAGCAGCCCAGGGAATGTGGCCCATGCCTTCTCTTGCCTGAAACAGCAGACTGCTCATGAGGCTTGATGAGGGGCTGAGCACACCAGTCTGGACACCTGCTCTCAAGGGACTGCTCCAACCTCGTTCCACAACAACAGAGAGCTTGGCTATCAGGAGGCAGAATGTTCCTTCACAGCCAAACTCTACTGACACAGCACACTAAGCAAGAACTCGGCTCTTTTGTAAAAAGAAAAGGGTGGGGAGGCCACGGGGAGAGAAGACCTCAGAAAGCTGGCTTTAAATCATGCCGACTCCTCCTAAGTGTATGTTCCATCAATCTGTTTTCATCTTAATTACACCCTAGGTAGTCTAAATAACAGATGCCTTTACGGCCTAGGTAATAAATACGTTCTCGGGAGCTGTCAATTGGAATGGAGCACCAATGGGCTTGGCTCCTGGGGACCCGCTGCTCCAAATGCAATGATATCTTACAGCCTGAATCACATGCCCTTCCTGAGTCCTAATGTAGCCCAAAGAGAACCTGGCAGGCAGCAGTTAGGAAATGAGCAGCCGCCTGTCCCCCTGGGACAGAGCTGATTGCTACAAATGTGTTGGGCATTCATGCCGGAGCCCTTTGCTGCCCTCTGGCCTGGGGCCACACCTCCATGAGCCGAGCACACCTCCAGAAAGCAGCCGAGACGAGGATCGTGCGTTGCAGCCAGCTGCCTTCTGGGCTCCTGGAGTTCTCTCCAGGAAAGCACATACCACCTCACTTGAGGACAGTCACGCTGGCTGCCCCTGGGACTGACTCAGGTGGAGAGGCCCACCACGAGCCCGGCTCCGGCAGCCGAGCTGTGACCAGGGTCGCACCTACACACGGTGCCATGCTGGGCTCACTGACCTTCAGAGGCTGCCTGGCCAGGTCGGTGGTCCTTTGCTGCACTTTAGTTTGGGAGAAGGTAAACCCTAAGTTGTACTTAAGGAAATAAAAAAACTGAAACTAGATGAAAAAGCCCTTAAAATCGCCTGGTTTTAAGGGATGACAGGAGCTCAATGATTCATCTACTTCCTGGGTGCCTGTCCTGGGCCAAGCAGAAGGCAACTGTCCAAGCCACCGCTGCCACCCTCACCCAGCCCCCACCCGGCCGCCCAGGGTGTGGTGGATGCCGCACACTTACATCTATGATCAGATACTCCACGGGCAGGGGCCGGGCCAGCTGGGTGATCTCATTGCCAAACTTGTCTATGTCCTGAAACAGGAAACAGAAGCAAGCGGCGTGAGTGAAGGCGTGCTGACCAGTGACATGGTTAGTCTTTCACATGTTTGTCTTACCTTGTCAACGATTATGAGTCTTGTCGAAGTGTATGAAAAGCAGAGAGGAAACTGTGCATGTTTTTGCTACACATCCACCTGCCGTCATTGCCCAGAGCTCGGTATGACAGCCATAACATGAAAAGCAGCCGTGCTTCTGGCTAATGGGGAGTCTCCGCTGGGAGCGTGCATCACAGGCCCCTGCCCCGCACACACATGAGGCCTGGTACTAACACTGCCCTGTGTGAGCAACACATGGGCCCAGGGCTCCCTCCTGCCTGCCCCCCCGCCCCCCAAGCTACACCCGTGCCTCTCCATCCTTCACAAGCACTCCTCAACCTCGGGTCTGAAGGCTAGCTCCTAACGATCCTACTCACACCTCTGAAACCCGATTTAATACGTGTTCGTTCATAAAACAAATACACACGCAAATGAGTACACACACACACAAATACGCAAACATGGAAAACCCCCACCAACAATCTGTCAAAGTCTAAACTTGTTTTGCTCTGTCAGATGCACAGAACATAAAGTTTAATTATGGGGAAAAACGGCCAGCATATGTTCATTAATCATAAAATGACAATTATATCTGATTTATGTCAAACATGCTGAGTTCAAACAGAGCTCTAGAAATAAGTTCGTAAGAACCAACACTTTTCATTAAAGATTCTGTGAGGGGGTCATATTTTCTATCTAAATCATCACTTAACAGCATATAAATCATTCACTGAGTCATATATAAATTATACATCCATAACTTCCAATTATGGGGCCTTCCATAAAAGTTTACATTTAGTAAAGCCCTCAGACCCGAATGGATGCCAGCAGACCCCGCTGAGGCCTGCAGGGCGACGTCAGGCCACCCTGGCACATCCCACCTGTCCACGGACGTCAGAGGCGCACACCACCTTTCGAGACAACCTTCACAGGCTGTTCCTACGTTGAAGCAAATCTATCATCCTAACGGCAAGTCCAGAGGTCCTATTTGGCCCAGATCCTTTTGTTTAGAAATTAAAATTTCTGGTCTGTAATACATCTCAGTTTACCCATGCCTTCCCGACCTTTCCTCGATTCACAACTTAAGAGAGCTGTCAACCGGAACCTGCCCCTTTGCTCTCCCAGAAAACGGTCCAAATCTGTCTAACCAGCTAGCTACACAGGAAGCATCAGCACCCCATCAAAGGACACATGCCTGGAAACAACACACCGCTTTGTCTGTCTGCCTTCCTTTGAAGTTGGAATTACATTCCAGTCCACTTGGGTAAGTCACTTGTCCTTCATGTGACAGGTGGCCACCCTGTGCTGCTTTCTGCAGTGGTCAGGGTGGGCCCAGCTTTCTGTGGCTCTACCAGCTTTGAAGGGGGCAGCCCGAGACACGAGCTGGCTGAGTGGGTCCTGGGGCCCCAGAAGCGGCAGTTTCTCGGAGGAGATATGGTAGGAGGCAGGAATCAAACCCAATCAAACTAAATCACCACTTCCAAAAATATAAGTTTGCCCCTACAAGAAATAACCTGCAACAACTCATACATAATTAGCCCATCTGGAATTCATCTTCAAATCTAATTAAGCTCTAATATGCAGAAACATTCTTCCAGCACCTGTTCGCTTTAATCTTCCCCTCTAGGGATTTTTCTTGTTAAATGCCCCTCTCTCTTTTTTCTGTGTCGTGCTATTCTCTTTCAAATTTAACTACCCAACTGTACCTTTCTGCTCCCCAAGAAAATAAAGGTGTTACATCCCCCTCTGTTCCCCGGGGGGAAACAGGTAACTTCCATCTCTCCCCCATGCCTCCACGTCGATGTTCTTGCCAGCCAGTCCCTGGTCCTATACAGCATCTCAAAAGCAATTACTTTTTATGGGCATCAGCAGATGTCGGGCTGGGGGAGGAGGGCCTCTTAATTCCCAGGTCGGCAGCCGACAAAGTGTCAGCGGTTTCATTTCCACGGGGAGCATGCCTCTGGGAGAGACAGGGGCTGAGGTCCCTGGTGCCCTGCACCTGCCACGGCCATGTCTGCCGCGCTATCGTGGAGAAGTCCTGTGCTTGTGCCAGGACAAGGGCAAGCTCCACTGACCGGGGGCGCCATCTTGCCTGGAAAAGGCGGATGGAATCCCTACTGTATTGTTCTTCTCTTGAAAGAACCAGCAAGAAGGATCTCAAGTGACACCAGCAGCTTCATCTGACTTCACAGGACAAAGAAAAAATTCGAGTTCTCTGAGCAAAGTTCCTCCAAGAATCACCAGGAAACAGTCCTGTCGATAAGCACCTACAGAGTGTCTGTCGATGCGTACAGAACCAGTGACCGACATATGTTAGGTGGCGCACAGTCCAGGCCAGAAGCCATGTGTCCACAACCACCAGGTCCCCAACGCATGAGGACACCAAGAGCTAACAGGTGATTCGTGTGCCTGAGATTGAGAGCCTGGTAGAAGCGGAGGGGGCTTAGAGACCCGGTCCACCCACAACTCAACTCAGGAGCTCAGCATTGGAACTGGGCACACTCTCCCCCACACGGTGCTGGCACCGTGAAGTCACATATTCCAACCACACTCCTCCCCTTGTGGGGACCCTGTGGCCACAGACCCGGGTCCTGACAGCACTCGTGCTGAGCAAGACTTGCTACCTCCAAGTCAAGGGAAACAACAGGTACCACAGGTACCAAAAAATCCTTTTTCCTAGACTGGGATATTATGCCAATATGTTGTTCAGAATCTCTTCTCTTATTGGCAATTTCTTTCTTCTTTCTTTTTTTTAAGATTTTATTTATTTATTTGCCAGAGGGAGAGAGAGAGTGAGAGATCATGAGAGCACAAGCAGGGGGAGTGGCAGGCAGAGGGAGAAGCAGGCTCCCTGCCGAGCAAGGAGCCCGATTCGGGACTCAATCCCAGGACCCTGGGATCATGACCTGAGCCGAAGGCAGATGCTTAACCGACTGAGCCATCCACGCATTCCCAGCAGTTTCTTGATTGATAAATGTTCCTGAATAATGCCCATTATGTAGCAAACATAACCTCCTGTAATTAAAACATTCGTTTAAAAAAGCTGAATGAATGCAGGGTCTTACCCTGATAAATACAAAAACGTATTATGGAACTACAATAAACAGAGAAGCACTAGAAGGGGGTGCCTGGGTGGCTCAGTCGGTTAAGCGTCTGCTTTCGGCTCAGGTCATGATCCCGCATACTGGGATCGAGCCCCACATCGGGCTCCCTGCTCAGCGAGGAGCCTGTTTCTCCCTCTCCCTCTACAGCTCCCCCTGCTTGTACTCTCTTTCTCAAATACATAAATAAAATCTGTAGAGGAAAAAAAAAAAAGCACTAGAAAAAATGTAGGTATATACACTTTTGGAGTAAAGAATTATTTCCTAAATATGATGTTTACAAAGGCAGAAATTATAATGAAAAAGGATCTTTTTTTTTTTAAGATTTTATTTATTTCAGAGAGAGAGAGAGCACAAGCAGGGACAGGAGTAGAGGGAGAGGGAGAAGCAGACTCCCCGCTGAGCAGGGAGCCTGACACAGAGCTTGATTCCAGGACCCTGGGATCATGACCTGAGCCAAAGGCAGATGCTTAACGACTGAGCCACCCAGGCGCCCAAAAAAAGGATCTTTGAAATCAGAAACTATTTCAGCTTCTTTGTAGGAACAACATAAAGAAAATGACAGCCTGGCATGTGTTTGCAACATGACAAAGGGTTAATATACAAAGACCCGACAAACGATGTAGAAACAATGACCGGCCTCACAAATACTTACGTGCCGCCCCCGCCAAGGCAATTCACAAGGGACACAGATGACTCCGGGATGAAGCGGGTGCACAGCAGGGTCCTGAGAGCACCACTGTGCCCCCCAGCACGGCAAGGGCAGGGTGGTCTGCAGGCCAGCCTGCATGTACAAACTGTGCCACCTTCTTGGAGATTTGGGAGAATGCATTACCCCTGAAATACAGCTCTCCTTCGACAAGTAATGCAGAGCACACGCCAAGAGTGAGGCATGGGATGGCCCACGAAGCACGGCGAAAAAGTGCCAGGCGCTGGGCCAAACCCAGGTCCCTCAACAGCCAGCTCCTGGAAAGAGGGACACCCCCCCGCTGCCTACGTGCCCTCCTCCCCACAACCCCTGGGACCGCACCCACCTGCCCTACTGCCTCCCTGTCCTCTCACTTCCTCCAGGGCTTCCAATGCAGGTAATGCCAAAAATGGCTTGCTCGGCTTCGTTCCTGTCCCACCAGGCCAGACCTCAAACACGAAACACTGGCCCCTGGCTCTCAGTGTGCTACTCACCGCAGCTTCTGACTCCAGCGCCTGCCCGCCAGCTCGGGAGCTAGGGGCCCACGTCCGCTCCCACCGGCCCCTCCCTGTCTCCGGATGCCCCAGAGCCCCCTTCCCACACCAGGTCCTCTCCCATCACCAGTCACCCTTTGCCACAGGGCCAACGCCAGTGGCACACGCATGCGGTTTATTTCTCTTATGCTAAAAAAAACCCCAAACAAGAAAAGTGTCTTGATCCTACTTCCCACACCAGCACCGTCCACTGCCCCACCTGCCTTCCCAGCAGACTCGGTTCTTCCCTGGTCTCTTTTTTAAACCCATGCTAACCAGCCCCACATTCTCTACGCTAGCTGCTCAGGGCCCCGACGGTCACGTGGTGCCAACAGCACCCCCATTCTGGACTTGTCAGCACCATGAGACAAGGAAACTCTTTCTCTGCTTGGCTTCCAGGTGCCCCCTGGCACCCTATGGGTGCACACTCAGCCTCTGCTGTGGCTCACCTGTCCATGTTGAAGGTCCTTTTGGCCCTGGATGCTCGTCTCCACCTCTACGCCCCAATGATCGCATCCAGGCAACAGCCCCAAACACCATCCACACACCACGCCTGCAGACCCACCTCCAGGTACACCTCACTCTCCCAGGCTGCACGCTCACCCACCCCCGACCAGAGGGTGCACCGAGGCACACCAGGAGCGCTAACAACATCCAGGAACAACCAAAGTAGCTATCATATATTATGATTTAGCCAAATATTCAATAATGTACTCCCCTTTATCTCTATATTCACCATATCAACAACTGACCTAAAAGAAATAAGAAGGAAGTATGCCAGATGCAAACAGTGGTTACTGCTCACCAGGCCTTCCTCGTGTCTTTCTGCAGGACCAACCACAAACACGGAAAACTCTAGCTTTAAATTATGAAAGGAACCCACGTATAGAGCGAAGCAGCATAGAGAGACAGAAAGGAAAAGACCACACTCCTCCCCTCCACCCTGCACACCCCCAAGATAACCCATGCCAAGCGGTGACTCAGGAAAAGCACTTGCTTCTACAAACAACAGGCCGTGGATGTTGCTGCAGTCCCCCTGTCCCTTCCTTCCCACAGTGTCACAGTGGCTCTAGGTTATATCTCTCCCCTCCCGCCAGCCATTCTTTGCTGGCTGCATAGTACCCGCTAGGAAATACACATCAGAGCTGTGGACAAGCACTGACCACCCTCCCAAAGGACCCCCAAGCTCTCCAGGCCCATCCTCTGTAAACACACACATAGGAACGTGTGCATAAACACCAACATACGTATCTCAATGCTGCACATGCAGGTGTATGTATAATTTTACATTATGAGTTTTATCCTAGATCTTTAACTTAAATTGAATTAATTAACATATACTGCATTATTAGTTTCAGAGGTAGAGATCAGTGATTCATCAGATGTATATAACACCCAGTGCTCATTACATCACGTGCCCTCCTTAATGCCCATCACCCAGTTGCCCCATGCCCCCACCTCCCTCCCTTCTGTAACCCTCAGTCTGTCTCCTATGATTAAGAGTCTCTTATGGTTTGTCTCCCTCTCTGATTTCATCTTGTTTTATTTTTTCCTCTCTTCCCCTATGATCCTCTGCCTTGTTTCTTAAATTCCACATACGAGTGAGATCGTATAATTGTCTTCCTCTGATTGACTTATTTCACTCAGCATTATACCCTCTAGTTCCATCCACGTCCATTGCAAGTGGCAAGATTTCATTTGTTTTGATGGACGAGTAGTATTCCATTGTATGTATATATATATATATATGTATCACCTCTTCTGTATCCATTCATCTGTGGACGGACATCTGGGCTCTTTCCATGGTTTGGCTACCGTGGACATTGCTGCTATAAACACTGGGATGCAGGTGCCCCTTCAGATCACTACATTTGTATCTTTGTATCCTAGATCTTTAAATAATTTTCAAGCACACGACTTCCATGGCCACATAATATTCTACCCCAGAGATATATTCTAATTTAATGCCCCATTATTGGACTTTAAGATTGCTTCCCATTTTTGTTATCACAGACAACATGACGAGTAGCCTTGGATGAACCTCGGTGCATGTCCCATTTGCAAGGCTGACTCAACCCAGCCACAGCCCACAGCCCACAGGAGGACCAAGAGGATTACTTCCATGTTTGCCCTCAGAGGCCTCTTTGCTCAAACTGATTTTCCTACAACATATGAGAAATGAGTGTCTCAAATCCTACAAGGCTATAAAAAATTGTGGGAAGCACTGCTAGCGTGCTCTCACTAACAGATGAGTAAGCAGCCCAAGAAGACCACAGCATGCCTAAAGCAATAACACAAGCTCCTGACAAAAGGGAGCTCACTTCTTGGGGCGCCTGGGTGCCTCAGTTGGCTACGTGTCTGACTTCAGCTCAGGTCGTGATCTCAGGGTCCTGGGATTGAGTCCCACCTCGGACTCCCTGCTCAGCGCCTTGGGCTCCCTGTTCAGCTGGGAGTTTGCTTGAGATTCTGTCCCTCTCTCTCTCTGCCTTCTCCCCACTCATGCTCTCTCCTTCTCAAATAAATAAATAAAACCTAAAAAAAAGAAAAAAAAAAAGGGAACTCACTTCTTAAGTGCAAGAAATTTACAAAACATGGAAGTAAAAAGCAAATTTCCAACTCAATGAAGGGTACTACCAAACAAACAAACCCACAGCAAACTCATAGTTAATGATGAAATCCTGAAAGCACCTCCTTTACGGTTAAAAATAAGATAACAGGGGGACGCCTGGGTGGCTCAGTCGGTTGGGCGTCTGCCTTCGGCTCGGGTCATGATCCCAGGGTCCTGGGATCGAGTCCCGCATCGGGCTCCCTGCTCCGCGGGGAGCCTGCTTCGCCCTCTGCCTCTGTCTCTCTCTCTGTCTCTCATGAATAAATAAAAAAAATAAAATCTTTAAAAAAAAGAAAAGATAACAGGACTGGTCACTGGACATTGTTCTGGAAGCCCTACCAGCAGGAGCGGAAATGAATGGGAAGGGAGAGACAATTGCCGTTCCTGGACAATATGCTCATCTGTGCAGAAAACCCAGAAGAATATGCATGTAAATTTGGGGAACCAATAACAGATAGGAAAGTTGCCAAACAAACATTTACCAGTTTCAAACAACAGTCTGAAAATGCAATTTTAAAAAGACACTATTTATATTATGTAGAAACTATAAAGTACCTAGGAACAATCTAACAGATGATGGGCAAGACCTCCGTGCAGATGACCCTAACTCCCTGAGAGACACCTGGGAACATCGAACAGGTGCAGCAGCCCCCACATGTGCAGGGGAACTCAGCACAGAAAAGGGCGCGATGAAATCCTAATAAAACTTGTTTGTTTTGGTGCAACTTGCGAGCTAGTGTTCAATCTTCTGTGGAGGAATAAAGGGTCAGGAGAAGTCAGGGCTGTAACCAACCAGGTATAGAGAGTAACCGCAGAGTCGGAGTGGTGGCAAGCGCATAGTGTTGTGCCGGTGAGGAAAACCGGCCAACGGAGCAGAGAGCAGCAGAGACACACATCCTGAGTGAAGGGACAGCAGAAGACAGAAACACCACAGATCAACAGGGTCCAAAGAAGAGGGTTCTTTTCAATAAATGGTGTTCAGACAGTTGATTATCCATACAAGATTAAAAAGAGAAGTAAGAAGTAAGTTGGGCCTCTGCCTCACCCCATACACTGAAAACAATTCCAGGTGGGCTAAGAACCCAAATGTGTAAGACAAAAGCAAACCTCATACAAGGTGACAGACTATCCTCTGACTCAACTTGCTGAACCGTAACGACAAGAGTCACAAAGCTGACCATCGTGAAACATAAACCTTTGGCATCAAGACACCACAGGCAGGAGGAGCCATGCTAAGAGCTGTCACACGAGTGACTGACAAAGGGAGGAGACGGAACATGGCGAGAACACCTACAAATCAACAGGCAAAAGACACAACCACCCAGGGAAAAAAAAAGGAAGCTGACTTGAACACGCACATCCCAGGATGCAAGAAGAGCCAACACACAAATGAAAAAGGAGTCTGCCCTCACTTAGCATCAGGTCGGTACAAGTTACGACACGATGACAGAGTGGGTGGAGTCGGAGTGGCGGCTGACACCTGCACGTGGCCGGGGGGCCATCCTGGGGAGAGGGCCCAGCAAGTGTCTGTCAACCACAACACACAAGTCGCCTGGTTTAGGAAAACCAGCACAGGAGGTACAACTAGGGAGAGAAGCAGGGAAGTTGTAGCTCAACTGTGCACAGTGGTCACCTCATGAGAACGAGGAAGAGGTGGAGGCCTAGGAGGGTCCTAGGAATGTTTGGTCCTTAAACTCCCGGTGAGAGACTGGGTATTATGTGATGTTGTACTTCTTAAACACGTTTTATAAATAATCTCTATTTGATATTTAATTTTAAAAACTTCGAAAGAAAAACAAATAGCAGTCTGATTCATCTACAGGGACACAGTCATTCATCTTATGCACGAAAGGGTTTCCTGAGCTTGTGCTGGGGTCGGAAAGCCTGGGTGAGGAACCTCAGGTGTAAGACACGCTGAGCTCTTCAATGGGGACACCAGGTTCTGCCGTCACCCACAGACCCACAAGCTTTCCTGAAAAGGGTTAAATGAAACTACTGTCCAAATGCTCAGAATGGCATCCTCAGGTCCTAAAAATGAGTCAAAACATTGATTCTGCATTACAAAACATCGTGTCACAAATGCATCCTTGTAAGACACGAACTTTGGGGGGAGGGGGCAATAACACGCTCCTATTTCTCATACTGGTTCCCAGCATGGGGTGGTTTGATTTGTGAACATTCACTAATGGTTTAAAACTGAAGTGCCTGCTCCACAAACAGGAATTAAGGGCGAGGTCTGTGCTTTCAAGCCCAATTGTTAAACACCATGGGGGATGGGGGAGGAGGGAGGAGGAGAAGAACCCCTACACAAGGGGCGAGGAAGTGCTTTCTCGAAGACTGATAAGGGTGCCCCTCCCCACCGGCTCCATTGCTGCCCCAGCCCCGAGAGGCACCGGGGAGGCACCGGGCCGAGCAGACGCTCAGCTGCAGCAGTCTGGAAGGAGCAGATGCAGCAGAGCCGCCGTCCTGCGCTCCACAGCCATTTCCAGAGAGTGGCTGACAAGAGCACACCACGCACCTTGGGACATTCGCCTCTGCTCGCCAGCCCCGCAATTCCAGCCAGGGTTCCAGCCAGGGTTCCGGAGCGCCGCCCGGGCTCCCGCGGACCCCACAGCCCCTTCAGCTGCAGCAGCTGTGCTGACTCCGAGACAGAGGAAGAGAGGCGAGGAGGGGCCGGGAGCCAGGACACAGGCACTGCGGAGCGGGCCCACGCCCGCGGCCCCGTCCCTTCCCATCGCCCGGGCCTCCCCTGCCCGGCAGACATTAAACAGGCGATGCGACTCCACACAGCGACTCAGCCTCTCCTTTTTTCTGATGGGTGAGGAAGTGAATTCTTTGTTACAAGGGCTTCAAAAGTCCCTCTTCAGGGAGAGGTCCAAGCCTCCTCAGCCCCGGGACCTGCCCGCCACCCCCGCCCGGCAGTCTGGTACACTCTCGGCACTGAGTGATACTCAGGAAGACAGAGACTGAGGACTACATGCTACAGACACGGCTGGACCTGAAGACGTCCGGAAAGTGAAGAAAGTGCCTCACCACAGAGCCACGTGGTGCGATTCTGCCAGGCGAGCGCACAGACACAAGCGGACGAACGACAGCGTTCCGGGACGGGAGGCTCGGGGGTGGGCAGCTAAGGCGTGCGGGGTGTCTGTTTCGGGGACAAAAGTGTTCCAAAGTCCGATGGTGGTACATGAATATGTGCGAATATGCTAAAACCCACTGAATTCTGTACTATCAGTGGGTGAACTGTACTGCATATGAGTTATATCTCAGAAAAGCCACTGAAACATTTAACTTGAAGGGCACCTGGGTGGCTCAGTCAGTTGGGCACTTGACTCTGGTGCAGGTCATGGTCTTGGGGTCTGGGGATGGAGCCCCACGTTCGGCTCCCCACTCAGCGGGGAGTCTTCTTGAGATTCGATCTCTCCCTCTGTCCCTCCCCCTGCTCTGTCTCTCTCTCTCTCTAATGAATAAATAAAATCTTTTAAAAAATTGCTGGAGGGGCGCCTGGGTGGCTCAGTCATTAGGCGTCTGCCTTCGGCTCAGGTCATGATCCCAGGGTCCTGGGATCGAGCCCCACATCGGGCTCCCTGCTCAGCGGGAAGCCTGCTTCTCCCTCTCCCACTCCCCCTGCTTGTGTTCCCTCTCTCACTGTGTCTCTCTCTGTCAAATAAATAAATAAAATCTAAAAAAAAAAAAAAAAAAACTGCTAGAGGGATGCCTGGGTGCCTCAGTCGGATGGGCGTCTGCCTTCGGCTTGGGTGATGATCCTGGGGTCCTGGGACTGAATCCCGCATCGGGCTCCCTGCTAGGTGGGGGGCCTGCTTCTCCCTCTGCCTGCCTCCCTCTCCCTCTCTCTGCCTGCTGTTCCCCCTGCTTGTGCGCTCTCTCTCGCTCACCAATAAATAAATAAAATCTTTTAAAAAAATTATTCTTTAAATTGCTGGAAAAACCAATTCATTGTAAAGAAATTAGATCATCAAATTTTGGCCTAGATATCCTGGACAAGGTATAGTGGCCACAGAGATCATTCTCAGTAACAGGAACTATAATCACTAAAATTTGTTACCATTAAAAATGTCTAGCTTCGGGGCGCCTGTGTGGCGCAGTCAGTTGAGCATCCAACTCTTGGTTTCAGCTCAGGTCATGTCTTGGGGTCACAGGATCAAGCACCGCATCGGGTTCTGTACTCGGGTCAGAGCCTGCTTGGGATTCTCTCTTTCTCTTTCTTTCCCTCTGCCCCCATTCCCTCCCCCTGCTTTCTCTCTCCCTCTCCCAAATAAATAAATAAATAAATAAATCTTTAAAAAAAATAGTTAGCCTCATTACTGATTGGAGAAGTACGGGAAGAGGCACTACTTGACCACATCCAGTGAGGGTGAGGGCGCGGAAACAGGAACACTCCCTGACTGCTGGCACCTGGTCAGAGGAAGCCCCCAGATCCCACCTCCTCCCATTTCCATGCCTCGGCACCTGCCCGGCCTCCTGGACCCAGAGGCGCTCGCACACGCGCACCAGGATTCGCAGACCAGAGCTCGGCAGCTGAGTTACTCATAGAGGCAAAACCCTGCGGACCACCAGTGTGGCCCTGGCAAGGAGAACGAGATGGGCTGGGGCGCACCTTGCTCACCAGTGGAAACAAATGCACTCGGGTTCTACATGGCCATGGGCACAGTGCAGGGATGTGAGGGACGTGAGGGATGGTCACACAAGAAATTACATCACGGTGGTCCCACTTAAACACATTCAAAAAGGGGTATACGACGATACATACAAGCGGTACAAGAAAAAACAAGGAATGATGAACCCGTCAGAGGGGGCTCCCTAGGGCTTCTACAGCACTGATAAGTTTTTTTTTAAGATTTTATTTATTTGACAGAGAGTGAGGAAAAAAAAACGCATGCACACAAGCAGGGGGAGAGGCAGAGAGAGAGGGAGAAGCAGACTCCCCACTGAGCAGGGAAGCCAGACTCGTACTCAGGGCTTGATCCCAGGACCTTGGGATCATGACCTGAGCCAAAGGCAGACACTTGTCACCGACAGAGCCACCCAGGCGCCCCTCCAGCTGCATTTTAAAAGCTGTTAGAGAGTTGTGGGCATATGATGCAAAATTTCTGCAGTGTATGGGGTGGAATGTCCACGTGTTTAAACTGCACGAGGCATCAGCCAAGCTAGAGATTTCTTAAGGACAAAAACCAAATCTCCCAGTCTTTCAGGGCCAAGGAGACAAAAGTGCAAAGCCTGAAGGACCATACTCTACGGAAAGGCAAGAATCAGCAGCAGACGGAGTCTTACACAGATGCGAGTCAGACCTGACCCAGCGAAGTACTGCGTCAATGTAGTGGACAGCCCATCACCCCAGTTCCCCACTGGAGGAAGGGGCAGCCCTTTCTGGCGGAAAGGTCCTCCAGGGTCTGTGGCTCTTTAATATGCCATGACCAGCACACAACAAAAACTTCCCAAACACCCGAGAAGAAAAAACAGACAACAGCTGCAAACCCACAGATGATACATGTGCTGGACACAAGGGTCTGAAAATATGTGATCACGACCCATAATTAGAAGAGGAAAAAAAAAATCAAAACTGATCCAGAAATGACAGATTTAGTAGATAAGGACATGAAAATGCTCATTATAACTGCATCGCAAATGTGCATACAGTCGAGTAGAGACCTACGAGCACCGGGCGAAAGCCGCGGCGGTGACAGTCACAGTGACCGGGCCACACAGTTTGCTAGCCAGGAGCGGCCACAGCCCAGACACACACAAGTCAGCACGTACAGGCTGCAGAACTCAGCAATGCAGACTACCCAAAATGAAGCACAGAAAGAAAAAAAAAACGACAGGGTGCCTGGGTGGCTCAGTCGTTGGGCGTCTGCCTTCAGCTCAGGTCATGATCTCAAGGTCCTGGGATAGAGCCCTGCATCGGGCTCCCTGTTCAGTGGGGAGTCTGCTTCTCCCTCTCCCTCTGCTGTTCCCCCTGCTTGTGCTCTTGCTCTCTCTCTCTCTCCTCTCAAATAAATAAAATCTTAAAAAAAAAAAAAAAAAAAACAGACTGAAATAAAGTGAACAGAGCACCAGTGAGCTGCAGGATGACTTCAAGCAGCCAAATACATGGAGTCCCCAAAGGAGATGGAGGAATCAAAACCAACAACAAACCACCAAAACCAAAAAATCAAAAGATACTGAACAACCGGTATCCACAGAATTCTAAAGATGGTCCTGAAAAATCTCCCAGCCTCCTCCCCAGGACTGTAACTAAGACAAGAACTCGTGCCCACGGACACGTTCCCTTACGTGGCAAAGGGGATTTTGCAGGTGTGATTAAGGTCACTAACCCACTGACTCTGACGTCGGGAGAGGACCTCGGGGCAGCTGCGCAGGCCAGATGGATCAGCAAGAGCCTGCTGAGCACGCCCGGTCAGCGGCGGTCAGAGAAGCACACCCCTGCGGGCCTGTGGGGCGAATCAGCAGACCACCATGCTGTGAGCAGCCGCGGGGCTGGATGCCCAGGTGCCCGGGGCCGCCAACACCTCACACTGCAGGTCATCAAATCAGAGCCCAACCAACATCACAGTGGCTGAGCGAAGCCCAGACCCCGACCGTGGGGCTGTGAACGCACACACAAGGGTGGTCTTTTTTTTTTTTTTAAAGATTTTATTTATTTATTTGACAGAGAGAGACAGACAAAGAACAAGTACGCAGAGAGGCAGGCAGAGGGAGAGGGAGAAGCAGGCTCCCCGCTGAGCAGGGAGCCCGATGTGGGGCTCGATCACAGGACCCTGGGATCATGATCCAAGCCGAAGGCAAACGCTCAACGACTGAGCCACCCAGGCGCCCCCCGAGGGTGGTCTTACGGCCACCAGTGTACAGCTACTTGTTATGGCAGCAACACAAAATGAATACAATGGCCAAAAAAATGACACAACTCATGGACCCAAGAAGCTCAACAAACCCCAAATGCAGGACACATGAGGAAAACTACCCAAGCACATCAAGACCAAGTTGCTAGAACTCAGTAATAAGAGAACATAAGGGATGCCTGGGTGGCTCAGTCGTTGGGCGTCTGCCTTCGGCTCAGGTCCTGATCCCTGGGATCAGGGTCCCGGGATCGAGCCCTTCATCGGGTTCCCTGCTCAGCGGGGAGCCTGCTTCTCCTCTCCCACTCCCCCTGCTTGTGCTGTCAAATAATAAACAAACAGACAAAAATAAATAAATAAATAAATAGAGAGACAACATAAAAAGCCGCCAGTAGGAGAAGTCCCATTATGGAGGGAGGAAGCCCCGACAGTGACAGCCAGCTTTCCCGCTGGAAACGCCCAGAGTCTAGTAACAGGGGAGCCAACCTGTCAACCTAGAATTCTTTATACGGTGAAAACAGCCTTTAAAATGAAGACAAGATACCCTTCGGACAGACAAAAGCAACCTCACGCCGGGAGAGACAACTGAAGGAACCGTCCAGGCAGCAGGCCGGTGCCAGAGAGAAACCAAGTCTGCCCAATCAGGAAGCAAGAAGGTGCCTGCCCGTAAGCAGGAACAACTGCCAAGCTGAGGAGGAAAACAGACTCTCTCCGGTCCTAGAGGGAAGCCCCTAACTCCTACATGTTCAAATAGGACATTCTTCAATAAAAATAGCTTTTACAGCTCTCACAAGAAACAAAGATTTAGAAATGGACAATGATGTGTCTAAATCGTTAACTCACACTTTGGTGCCCTGCGAAGAGCCCACGTACCCACCCCACAGCTCCGTTCTTTTTTTTTTTTTTTTAAAGATTTTATTTATTCATTTGAGACAGAGACAATGAGAGAGAGAGAGCAGGAGAGGGGGGAGGGTCAGAGGGAGAAGCAGACTCCCTGCCGAGCAGGGAGCCCGATGTGGGACTCGATCCTGGGACTCCAGGATCATGAACTGAGCCGAAGCCAGTCGCTTAACCAACTGAGCCACCCAGGCGCCCCCCACAGCTCCGTTCTTGACTCCTGCTGAGGCTCTGACATATCCAGGCTTCTTATGTTCAGAAACGGAAACTGCGTCTGTGTTGCAAGGGTTTGATTTGGTGTCCTATATCCCCAACCCAGTGTGTGCTCATTCTACTTTTGGTGAGAAACCCCGGACATGCTCTGGAATGCCTCTATCCACAAGGCAGGCTCTGAACCGCCACAGGGGACCAGCGGCTGACAGGACCACGGAGTCTGACACAGGTCAGCGTTCACAGCATTCCCCGTCCACCATTCCCTCCGCACCTCGGTGATCTTACCTTATAGAACACGTCGGGCACGTACTGCTCGCTGCTGGACTCCTTGGCGTAGCCGAGCTCGGGGGCGTCCTTGCAGGGAAGGAGGCACTCGTCGCGGACCAGCGCCATGCACTGATTGGACACCTGGTACCCTTCAAAGTGGACCTGGTTGTCGGGACCACCTGCAAGAGAGAGACCTTCATGGAGAATCCACCAGAGGAGATTGAAACCAAGTCTGTATGTGTTCATCACTTCGGACCCACAGAACAAATAAACCCTCAAGAGTCTGTCTGGGGTAAGAGTTGAAAAGCATCTGACGGCAACCTGACAAGTGGCCTGAGCACACGGCCTGGGATGCAGGGCAGGGAGGCACCACCGCAGCTCCTCCAACAGGTCTCTACTCCCCGCCCTAACTGCGCGCCGTGTCCTCAAGTACCAGGGACGTGAATGGCAGACAGCGCCCCGCATCCCAACAAACTTTTGCTCCTGAGTGGACAGAGCAGGGGAATGGAGGTGGACGGGACAAATGGTGAAAACCAGGCCAGTGTTTGTACCGTGGTCTCTCCCCTGCACAAACCGCGCAGCCGCCACACTGTCTTCCAGCACCACACCCGGGAGGTGCGGACACTGCCCCCGAGCCGGGGCCGCCGCGTTCACTGCGCCGTGCACTGCCCCGCGTGCCTTTCACCCCTAACCTCTCCATCGTCACGCCATAAACCCTCCACTGTGACTTCAAATTAGGGACATGGATAGTGCAAAAGCCGCTGAGAGGGAACCATCCAGTAAGTTCAATGGAGCAGGAACCTGGCTGAGATCCTCAAGAGAAGGACCGGCACCCTGTAGAAGGCGGGCCCTGAGCGGAAGAGGGAAGACCAGACGGTGGGGACAGCTGACTTCCACCACCACATACACGTGCACTTGCACCATCGGGTTAGGCTCTAATGTCTGTTATCATTTCCAGCTTTGGAGAATTAAAGAAAAACCCTCAACATCTCTATTTTAGTTTCTTTGACAAAAACAAAATAATTTACTCATCAGGGAATAGAAATTTTTTCCATCTGGCTTTCAAACATTTATCAGAAACCAGACCTGGTGGCCAAACAACCAGAGAATGTGAAGGGTGGGGGCAGAACAGCCCAGGAGGGGACAAGCCAGGGGCCTGCCGTCTGCTCAGCTTCGCGCACCAGAGGCTGACCGTGGCCGGCTTCAAAAAGCACAGTCAAATGGACTCCAGAGGCCCAGTGGACAACCAAGCCGAGCATCTCTCTATCCCTCACTCACATACTCAGGGGAGCTGGGCATGACCACTCCCTAATGTCAAGGCCGCGGATGCAGGGCGCATCACCCCCTGCTGTGCTCGGGGTTGGGGTAGGGGGGAGCAATATCAGGGGTCCCTGGGTAGTGCAGTCAGTTAAGTGTCCAACTCTTGGTGTCAGCTCAGGTCATAATCTCAGGGTCGTGAGATCAAGCCCTGAGTCGGGCTCCGAGCTCAGCAAGGAATCTGGAGTTTCTCTCACTCTCTCTCTGGCCCTCCACACAAGCGCTCTCTCTCTCTCTCCAATAATTTATTTATTTTTTTAAAGATTTTATTTATTTACTTCACAGAGATGCGAGAGCAGGAACACAAGCAGGGGGAGCAGCAGAGGGAGAAGCAGGCTTCCTGCCGAGCAGGGAGCCCGACATGGGGCTCGATCCCAGGACCCCGGGATCATGACCCAAGTCGAAGGCAGACGCTTAACGACTGAGCCACCCAGGCGCCCTAATTTTTTTTTTTAAAGCAACATTAATCTGGGGCACCTGGGTGGCTCAGATGGTTAGGCATCTCCCCTTCTCAAGTTAATCTGCCAAGGAAACCTGCACGTCGGAGGAAAGGGCCTGTAGCAGAAGAACTGTGAGCCTGGGACACAGCCTCAGGAAGGGACTCTCATGGCCCAGAGACATGGGTGGCCAGCCCACCAAGACAGGGAGTTTAAACTTAGGCTCAATGATGCATTCTCCTTCCACTAGATCCTTCAAGTCCACACATAAACCCCACAGTTAATCATGACTCTCTTCCTCCACCAGTCTCCAGCTAGAGCTGTTCTCAGCAGGGAGAGGCAAGGCCAAGCCTGCAGCTTCAGCAGCAGCTCTCAGGGAGCTGCGAGCACAGTGCCTGCAGAAGCACCATAAATCCCAGATGCAATGGTCAGTCTCCTGGGAGATGGACACACACACACACACACACACACACACACACACACACACACACACACACAGGTCTGCTCCTTCCTGGCCCACGGGGGACTCAGGGATGGGGTATGGCAAGCACAGCTCAAACAGCTCCACGGGGCAGCGCCACATTCCTGGTGAAGAGCCACTGATGCGGGGGAAAAGCACACTTTGTTTGGAGGTCCAAGATGTGCGACTACTGTGGATGGCTGCCCCTCCGCTGGCCGCCCCGGGAGCCAGAGAGAACTGTGAGCCCGAGCTCATCGCAGCATTCGACCAGGGGGACAAGTCATCAGAGAAATGCAGGGACTCTAACCGCAGATCTTATTGTAAGTTATTTACTGTCTATAGTTCCGAAGCCTTTCAGTAAAGTGGCAATTCTGAAGGAAAAACTCCATGGATGATCTATACTCTCCAACCTCCCAACAAGAGCTATGAATCAGTAATTGAAGGTACAGGCAGCCCCCAAGTAGAAACTATTTATAATCCTAAAAATGTGCCAGTTCCTTTGGCCCACTGAATAACTCCCCATAGACAAAGTAATTAAAAGGTCTAGGTTACCATGGGAGCCCTTGGAAACCTAAGACAGCAGTTCTGGAATCTGTGAAAGTAATTTTTGGTTGCCCTCAACAATAGGGCACAGGGCCGGGGTGGGGCTTTGGGGGGGCGCTGCCAGCCGAAGTGGAAGAGGTCGGACACCTTGCTGTGTTTGGGGGAGTCCCATACAACAAAGGCCCATTCCACATCCCACACAACCTTGAATGTGCCCTGCACACTCTTATAGGCAAAAACCCCCATGTATGATCTCAGATTAGAATCCATATTTTAGGGGCGCCTGGGGGGCTCAGGTGGCTAAGTGTCTGCCTTCGTGTGTCCTGGGATCAAGCCCCGTGTCAGGCTCCCTGCTCAGTGGGGAGCCTGCTTCTCCCTCTACCTCTGCCCCTTCCTCAGCTTGTGTGCGCTCTCTCTTAATAAGTAAAATCTTAAAAAAGAATAAGAAGAAAAAGAATTGGGCGCCTGGGTGGCTCAGTCGGTTAAGCAACTGCCTTCGGCTCAGGTCATGATCCTGGAGTCCCTGGATCGAGTCCCGCATCGGGCTCCCTGCTCTGCGGGGAGCCTGCTTCTCCCTCTGCCTCTGTCTCTCTCTCTCTCTCTGTCTCTCATGAATAAATAAATAAAATCTTTAAAAAAAAAAAAGAAAAGAAAAAGAATCAACCATTTTTCATATAGAAGCACAAAAACCAATATGCAGTTTTGATCCACGGGGAATTCTCTAGGAGGGTGGTAGCAAGTCAGCGGAGGGAAGGGGACACGTTCAGCTCAGCGCTTCACGGTGGGGCCAGTAAGCATCTCAGGGAAGAGTGGCACGGGCACCAGTGATGTCCGCGCACAGCTGTCAGCTCTGGCTCAGTCGCCGTGTTGTCCCACCAGGCGTCAGTCCCCAAGCACTGGCGTGCGCAAGGACACGGGTCTGTGTTATGGCCAGGCGGCCTCTCTGCTTCCTCTGGTACGTTCACGTGTGCAGGGAGGTATATCATCTGTGAGTTTCACTCTCTGCACAGTAAAGGGTATCACAAAGTATCCTGAACAAGGGGCTTTCAAAAGGGGGTGTCCGACAGGTTTGAGAACCACCCATCTAAGCAACTGTACCCAGAACATCTGCCTGACGTGTTGCGGGAGTGAAAAGGTAACACATTCCCCCCCTTGGTCAAACACAGAGCAGGCGTGGTGAAATTCCAAGTGACGCGAACGCTGCCTCCTCCCTGCTCCCCTCCCCGGCTGTCCTCCTGGAAGGACCCTGTGCCAAGGAACGACTTTCCTGTAACCCTGGTCAACACTCCCATCCACTCGCTTAAGTACCTGGCCCAACAACAGTCCTAAGAAAATAAATCAACCCAACTAGTTCACACGAGCACGTGAAAGATGCTGTCACTGCCTCTCACTCTTTCAAAGGACATTCATCTCAAAAAGAAAGTGGCCATCAATCCAAACGAATCTTAAAAATGAGGGCAGTGTTTTTCTTCATGGTTCTCATGACAGTCCCCTCAACTGGGATTAATAGGGGATCCAGCTACTTACTAACATGTTTGGGCTACTTGTAAACTGGTCTTTGTTAAATTGGGGGTGCTTCTTTCTATGGAACTAGGGGAAGGATGGCTACCATGAATAAACTGGGTTGCCAGTTCAGTGACAGTAGAAACCAGGTCTTCACAGGATCCAAGTTAGTGTTTACTTTAAAAAAATTACCAAATAGACTATGCTTTCACGAGGTGGTTCTCCAAATTTAAAATTCCCACTCTCTTTAAATTGTATAGTCCTATGACCAGTTTTTTTCTAAGACAACATATGTTAAGCATGTTATAAAAGATTTGGTGGCACCTTCTTATAGACCACAATTTTTTTTTTTTTTTTAAAGATTTTATTTATTTATTTGAGAGAGAGAGAATGAGAGAGAGCACATGAGAGGGGGGAGGGTCAGAGGGAGAAGCAGACTCCCTGCCGAGCAGGGAGCCCGATGCGGGACTCGATCCCGGGACTCCAGGATCACGACCTGAGCCGAAGGCAGTCGCTTAACCAACTGAGCCACCCAGGCGCCCCACAATTTTTTATTATGTATTTATGATGTACATAGCACTGAATACGATACACATATTATCTCTCACTCAAACACACACACATGCACACTCAGAAATAGTCTTAAAATGACTTCCACTCATAATGTCAAAAACAAAGAACAAACAAAAAAA